>NC_134307.1:123069-214018 GCF_949628215.1 Phalacrocorax aristotelis | reverse complement strand
CAGCGCTGGGGGGGGGGCACGTGTCGGGGGGGGACAGCTCGGGGGGGCCCCGGCACCCCCAAACCGCCCGGCACCCCCAAACCCTCCGGGGAGCCCCCCCATACCCTTGGGAGCCCCCTAACCCCCCGGGGAGTCCCCACATAGCCTTGGGAGCCCCCAAACCCCCCGGGGAGCCCCCTAACAGCCCGGGGAGCCCCCCCATACCCAGGGGAGCCCCATAACCCCCCGTGGAGCCCCCACATACCCTTGGGAGTCCCCAAACCCCCCGGGGAGCCCCCTAACAGCCCGGGGAGCCCCCCCATACCCAGGGGAGCCCCCAAACCCCCCGGGGAGTCCCCACATACCCTTGGGAGCCCCCAAACCCCCCGGGGAGCCCCCTAACAGCCCGGGAGCCCCCCCATACCCTGGGGGGGCCCCCAAACAGCCCGGGAGCCCCCAAACCCCCCGTGGGGCCCCCCCATACCCCGGGACCCCCCCAATATCCACGGAGCCCCCAAACACCATGGGGTCTCTCCCCAAATACCCAACCCCAAATACCCGGGAGACCCCCCCCAAATACCCTGGGGAGCCCCCAAACCCCCCGGGGAGCCCCCTAACAGCCCGGGGAGCCCCCCCATACCCTGGGGGGCCCCCAAACAGCCCGGGGAGCCCCCAAACCCGCCGTGGGGCCCCCCCATACCCCGGGACCGCCCCAATATCCACGGGAGCCCCCAAACACCATGGGGTCTCCCCCCAAATACCCAACCCCCAACTACCCGGGAGACCCCCCCCAGATACCCTGGGGAGCCCCCAAATACTCAGGGGACCCCAGGGAGGGCCCAGGTGCTTGGGGGGACCCAGACCCTCAGGGGTCCGGGGGGGGCCCCATTGGGTCCGGGGGGGCCCCCTCGGGTCCGGGGCCCGGCCGGGGGCCTGGGGGGCCCCCGGGGGTCCCCATGGGGTGGGGGTCCCACCTTGCAGGCGGGCGCGGATCTCCCGCGTCAGCTCCTGGATCTCGTCCCGCAGCACCTGCAGGTCCCGCTTCAGCCCTGGGGGGGGCCCGGGTCACCCACCCCCCCGGGACCCCCGGCCCCCCCCGGGGGCCCCCCAGGACCCCCGGCCCCCCTGGGACCCCCGGCCCCTACAGCCCCCCCCGGGACCCCCCGGCCCCCCCGGGACCCCCGGCCCCTACAGCCCCCCCTGGACCCCTGGCCCCCCTGGGACCCCCGGCCCCTACAGCCCCTCCCGGGACCCCCCGGCCCCCCCGGGACCCCCGGCCCCTACAGCCCCCCCTGGACCCCCGGCCCCCCTGGGACCCCCGGCCCCTACAGCCCCCCCCGGGATCCCCGGCCCCCCCGGGACCCCCGGCCCCTACAGCCCCCCCCGGGACCCCCCGGCCCCCCTGGGACCCCCGGCCCCCCTGGGACACCCGGCCCCTACAGCCCCCCCCGGGACCCCCCGGCCCCCCCGGCCCCTACAGCCCCCCCGGGACCCCCCGGCCCCCCCCGGGACCCCCCGGCCCCTACAGCCCCCCCCGGGACCCCCCGGCCCCCCTGGGACCCCCGGCCCCTACAGCCCCCCCCCGGGATCCCCGGCCCCCCTGGGACCCCCGGCCCCTACAGCCCCCCCTGGACCCCCGGCCCCCCTGGGACCCCCGGCCCCTACAGCCCCCCCCGGGATCCCCGGCCCCCCCTGGGACCCCCGGCCCCTACAGCCCCCCCGGGGACCCCCGGCCCCCCCGGGACACCCGGCCCCTACAGCCCCCCCCGGGACCCCCCGGCCCCCCTGGGACCCCCGGCCCCTACAGCCCCCCCCGGGACCCCCCGGCCCCCCCGGGACCCCCGGCCCCTACAGCCCCCCCGGGACCCCCCGGCCCCCCTGGGACCCCCGGCCCCTACAGCCCCTCCCGGGACCCCCAGCCCCCCCCGGGACCCCCCCGGCCGTACCCTCGGGGGGCAGGGGGGTGCCCAGCATGGCCCCCCCCAGCCCCCCAGCCCCCCCCCAGCCCCCCGGCCGTACCCTCGGGGGCAGGGGGGTGCCCAGCACGGCCCCCCCCAGCCCCCCAGCCCCCCCCCAGCCCCCCGGCCGTACCCTCGGGGGGCAGGGGGGTGCCCAGCACGGCCTCCTGCTGCTGCTCCAGCGCCTCCAGCTTCTGCTCCAGCGCCCGCAGCGCCGCCCGCACCCCCCCGCGCCTGCGCACGCCAAGGGCACGCCAAGGGCACGCTAAGGACACGCTACCCGCACACGCCACTGGCCCGCTCCGCGCACGCTAACTGTACGCCCCGCACACGCTAAGGGCACGCCAAGGGCACGCCATGCACACGCCACCCGCACACGCCACCCCGCACGCCCCGCACACGCTAAGGACACGCTAAGGACACACAAGCCACACGCTAACGGCAGGCTAGGCACAGGCTAACCGCGCGCGCTGGGGACACGCTAAGCACACGCTAAGGACATGCAAAGGGAGCGGGGGGGGCGCCCAACACCCACATGCTAACTACATGCTAATGACACGCTATTGGCATGCTCGCGACGCGTTAGGGCACGGAGGCGGGATGCAGGTGACGGGGGGCGGGGCCCCAGGGGGCCAATGACACGCGGGGACGCGCTAATGAGATGCTAATGAGATGCTAATGAGATGCTAATGAGATGCAGAGACACGCTACCGCCCAGGCTAGTGCATGCTAAGGACATGCTAAGGACACGCTAAGGGCACGAGGGGCTCCTGCACGGCACATCCCCCCTCCCAGCCCATGGCACGGACACGCTAATCACACCCCATGCTAATGAGATGCTAATGACATGCTAATGAGATGCTAATGAGGGGCGGGGCACCCACCTGCAGCAGGGTGTCGGCCCCGGGCGGGGCGGGGGGGGCGCAGCCCCATCAGGGCCACCCGGTCCCGCTCTTCCTCCTCCTCCTCCTCCTCCTCCTCCCCCGAGCTGCGCCCACAGTCCTGCGGGGCACGGCGGGGGGTCGGGGGGGGCCCAAACCCCAGCGTCCCCTTTCGGGGGGGCCCAAACCCCGGCGTCCCCTTTGGGGGGGGCCCAAACCCAGGGGTCCCCCTTTGGGGGGGGGCCCCAAACCCCGGGGTCCCCTTTAGGGGGGGCCCAAACCCCGGCGTCCCCCTTTGGGGGGGGCCCCAAACCCAGGGGTCCCCCTTTGGGGGGGGCCCCAAACCCCGGGGTCCCCTTTAGGGGGGGCCCAAACCCCGGCGTCCCCCTTTGGGGGGGCCCCAAACCCAGGGGTCCCCCTTTGGGGGGGGCCCCAAACCCCGGGGTCCCCTTTAGGGGGGGCCCAAACCCCGGCGTCCCCCTTTGGGGGGGCCCCAAACCCAGGGGTCCCCTTTGGGGGGGCCCCAAACGCCGGGGTCCTCTCTTGGGGGGGGCCCAAACCCCGGCGTCCCCCTTTGGGGGGGGCCCCAAACCCCAGCGTCCCCTTTGGGGGGGGGCCCCAAACCCAGGGGTCCCCCTTTGGGGGGGCCCCAAACCCCAGCGTCCCCTTTGGGGGGGGGCCCAAACCCAGGGGTCCCCCTTTGGGGGTGGCCCAAACGCCGGCGTCCCCCTTTGGGGGGGCCCAAACCCCGGGGTCCTATTTGGGGGGGGCCCCAAACCCCGGCGTCCCCCTTTGGGAGGGCCCCAAACCCCAGCGTCCCCTTTGGGGGGGGCCCCAAACCCAGGGGTCCCCCTTGGGGGGGCCCCAAACCCCAGCGTCCCCTTTGGGGGGGCCCCAAACCCAGGGGTCCCCCTTTGGGGGGGGCCCCAAACCCCGGCGTCCCCCTTTGGGGGGGCCCAAACCCCGGGGTCCCCTTTGGGGGACCCCAAACCCCGGGGTCCTCTGTGCGGGGGGCCCTGGACACCTGGGTCCCCGCTGGGGGGGTCCCCAAAAGCCTGGGTGCCTGCTGGGGGGTGTCCCCAAACTCCTGAGCCCTCTTTTGGGGGTCCCTGGCTCCTCTTGTGGGGGGGTCCCTCCTTCCCAGGCCCTATTTTGGGGGTCCTTGAATGCCTGGGCCCCCTTTGGGGGGGTCCCCAGATGACGGGTTCCTCTTGGAGGGGGGGTCCAGGCTCCAGGTCCCCATTTGGGGGTCTCCAAGTCCCATTTTGGGGGTCCCCGAAATCCTGGGTTCCATGTTGGAGGGGGGTGTCCAGTCTCCTGGGTCCCACTTTGGGGGTCCCTGGGTCCCCTTTGGGGGTCCCTGGAAGCCTGGGTCCCCTTTGGGGGGGTCCCCCGCACTCCGGGGTCTCATTTTGGGGTCCCTGTGTCCCTTTGGGGGGTCCCTGGAAGCCTGGGGTCCCCTTTGGGGGGGTCCCCGCACTCCGGGGTCCCATTACGGGGGTCCCTGGGTCCCTTTGAGGGGGTCCCTGGAAGCCTGGGTCCCCTTTGGGGGGGTCCCCACACTCCGGGGGTCCCATTACGGGGGTCCCTGGGTCCCTTTAGGGGGGGGTCCCCACACTCCGGGGTCCCATTACGGGGGTCCCTGGGTCCCTTTGGGGGGTCTCTGGATGTCTTGGTCCCCTTTGGGGGGGTCCCCGCACTCCGGGGTCCCATTACGGGGGTCCCTGGGTCCCTTTGAGGGGTCCCTGGAAGCCTGGGTCCCCTTTGGGGGGGTCCCCCACACTCCGGGGTCCCATTACGGGGGTCCCTGGGTCCCTTTAGGGGGGGTCCCCACACTCCGGGGTCCCATTACGGGGGTCCCTGGGTCCCTTTGGGGGGTCTCTGGATGTCTTGGTCCCCTTTGGGGGGGGTCCCCGCACTCCAGGTTCCCATTACGGGGGTCCCTGGGTCCCTTTGAGGGGTCCCTGGAAGCCTGGGTCCCCTTTGGGGGGGTCCCCACACTCCGGGGTCCCATTACGGGGGTCCCTGGGTCCCTTTGAGGGGTCCCTGGAAGCCTGGGTCCCCTTTGGGGGGGTCCCCCGCACTCCGGGGTCCCATTACGGGGGTCCCTGGGTCCCCTTTGGGGGGGGTCCCCTGGAAGCCTGGGTCCCCTTTGGGGGGGTCCCCACACTCCGGGGTCCCAATACGGGGGTCCCTGGGTCCCCTTTGGGGGGGGGTCCCTGGAAGCCTGGGTCCCCTTTGGGGGGGTCCCCGCACTCCGGGGTCCCATTACGGGGGTCCCTGGGTCCCTTTGGGGGGTCCCTGGAAGCCTGGGTCCCCTTTGGGGGGGGTCCCCACACTCCGGGGTCCCATTACGGGGGGTCCCTGGGTCCCTTTGGAGGGTCCCTGGAAGCCTGGGACCCCTTTGGGGGGGGTCCCCAGAGCCCCGGGTCCTCTCGGAGGGGGTTCCCCCGGGCCGGTGGGTCCCCTTTGAGGGGGGTCCCCACACTCCGGGGTCCCATTACGGGGGTCCCTGGGTCCCTCTGGGGGGTCCCTGGGTCCCTCTGGGGGGTCCCTGTCCCCTGGGTCCCACCTGGTGGAGCTCCCGCGTGCGGTCCCGCATGGTGGCGCCCTTCGCCCTGGGGGCGGAGGCGGAAACGGAGCCGGGTGCGCTCTGCGCATGTGCCGGCAGGGCCGGGCGGCCGCTCTAGCCGCGGAGTCCTCCAAACCATAGAGACCGGCCTCCAGCGTCGGGCGGGGGCGGGAGGCGGGGGCGGGGGTGAGAACCATAGAGAGGGGCTGAAAGAGGGACCGGAGCGTCGCCCGTTGAGCTCAGCCTTGGTCCTCCGAGGAGTGGGGATGCCCTCCCGGGGGACCCGGGCGTTCAGGGGACCCCCAGCCCCCCAAAGGGGGCCCAGGCCTCCGGGCGTGGGGGGAGGGGTGCGCGTGTCCGTGCGAGGGGGGTGAGCGTGAGAGGAGGGGCCGTGCAAAGCAGCGGGTGTGCAAGGGCTCGCGCGAGGCGGAGGTGTGCGTGGGGGCGAACGTGCGAGGCCCCCTTCAGGGTTGGGAGCGTGCAAGGGCTCGTGCAAGGGCTCGTGCAGGGCCAGGAGTGTGCGAGGGCTTTTGCAAGGAGCAGCTGTGTGAGGGAGTGAGCGTGCAAGGGCTCGTGCAAGGGCTCGTGCAAGGGCCCGGCGTCTGCAAGGGCCCGTGCAAGGAGCAGCCCTGCAAGGCTGGGAGTGTGCAAGGGCTCGTGCAAAGATGGGAGCGTGCAAAGCCCCGTGCAAGGGCCGGGTGCGTGCAAGGGCTCGTGCAAGGAGCCCCTGCAAGGGAGCGAGCGTGCAAGGGCTCGTGCAAGGGCCAGGTGTGTGCGAGGGCTCATGCAAAGATGGGAGCGTGCAAAGCCCCGTGCAAGGGCTGGGTGCGTGCAAGGGCTCGTGCAAGGAGCCCCTGCAAGGGAGCGAGCGTGCAAGGGCTCGTGCAAGGGCCAGGTGTGTGCGAGGGCTCATGCAAAGATGGGAGCGTGCAAAGCCCCGTGCAAGGGCCGGGTGCGTGCAAGGGCTCGTGCAAGGAGCCACCCCGCAAGGGCGCGGGCGTGCGAGGGCTCGTGCGAGGGCTCGTGCAAGGGCCGGCAGCGTGCAAGCCCCGCCCCCCGCCCCCCGCCCCCCCCCGCGCGCGGCCGCCGCAGCCCCCTTTGCGCAGCCGCCCCCCCCCCCCGCCCCCCCCCGCCGCAGCCGCAGCCGCCGCCGCAGCCCCCGGACGCCTGGGTCCCCCCCGGACGCCTGGGTTCCCCCCCCCGGACCCCCCCCCCCGGACGCCTGGGCCCCCCCCACACACCTGGGTGCCCCCCCCCCACCCCACCCCCCCCGCCGTTTCCCCACCCCCGGCCGCCTGGGTCCCCTCTGTCGCCCCCTCCCCCCTCTCCCTCACCCCCGTCCCCCCCCTCCCCCCCCGCCGGCCGCCTGGGTCCCCTCCCGCCCCCTCCCCCACCATGAAGGACCGGACCCAGAGCTCCGCAGCGTGAGCGGGGGGGGGGGGCGGGGGGGCTGGGGGGGCTCTGGGGGGCGCGGGGGTGCCATAGGGGGCTATGGGGGCTCTGGGGGGCGCGGGGGTGCCATAGGGGGCTCTGGGGTGCTATAGGGGCCATGAGGTGCCATAGGGGGCTCTGGGGGGCTCTGGGGTGCGGGGGGGTGCCATAGGCGGCTATGGGGTGCTATAGGGGCCATGGGGTGCCATAGGGGGCTATGGGGTGCTATAGGGGCCATGGGGTGCCATAGGGGGCTCTGGGGGGCTCTGGGGTGCGGGGGGGTGCCATAGGGGGCTATGGGGTGCTATAGGGGCCATGGGGTGCCATAGGGGGGCTATGGGGTGCCGGGGGGTGCTAAGGGGTGCTCTGGAGTGCAGGAGATGCTATGGGGTGCTGTAGGATGCTATGGGGTGCTATAGGGGCTGTAGGGTGCTGCAGGGTACAATAGGGGCTGTAGGGTGCTATAGGGGCCGTGAGGTGCTATAGGGTGCTATAGGGTGCTATGGGGTGCTGCAGGATGCAAGAGGGGCTGTAGGATGCTATAGGGGCCGTGGGGTGCTATAGGGTGCTGTGGGGTGCAATAGGGGCTGTAGGGTGCTATGGCGGCTATGGGGTGCAGTAGAGTGCTATAGGGTGCTATAGGGACCGTGAGGTGCTATAGGGTGCTATGGGGGTTATGGGGTGCTGAGGGTGCTGTGGGTGCAGGGATACTGGGGGCCTGCAATGGGTGCAGTGGGGTGCTGTGGGGTGCTATGGGGTACTGTGGGTGCAGGGGATGCTGGGGGCCTGCAGTGGGTGCAGTGGGGTGCTATGGGGTACTGCGGGATGCAATGGGGTGCTGGGGGGGGGCTGCAGGTCCTAAGGCATGCGGGGGGGGGGGCTGCAATGGGGTGCTGTTGGTGCAGTGGGGTGCAGTGGGGTGCCGCAGGAGCTATGGGTGCAGGGGGGGCTGCAGTGGGGTGCAGTGGGGTGCAATAGCTGCAGAGAGATGGAACGGGGCGCTGGGGGGGAAACGGGGTGCAGTGGGGTGCAGTGGGGCGCTGGGGAGGCTGCCACGGGGTGCTGGGGGTGCAGTGGGGTGCAATAGGTGCAGGAAGGTGCAGTGGGGTGCCTGGGGGGGTGCGTGGGGTGCTGGGGGGTGTTGTGGGTGCTGTGGGGCTCCTCAGTGGGGTGCTGGGGTGCAATGGGGTGCAGCAGGGTTCAGTGGGGTGCAGCAGGACGTGCAATGGGTCCAAAGGGGTGCTGGGGGGTGCAACGGGGTGCTGGGGGGGGGATGTGGGGTGCTGGCGGTGCAATGAGGTGCAGCAGGGCTTGCAATGGGGGCAGTGGGGTGCTGGGGGGTGCAATGGGGTGCTGGGGGTGCAGTGGGGTGCTGTGGGTGCTGGGGAGCCCAATGGGTGCTGTGGGGTGCAGCAGGGCTTGCAACGGGGGCAGTGGGGTGCTATGGGGTGCTGGGGGGTGCAATGGGGTGCCGTGGGGTGCTGGGGGGGTGCTGGGGGGTGCAGCACGGCTTGCAGTGGGGTGCAGGGAAGGGCAGTGGCGTGCAGGGAAGGGCAGTGGGGTGCTATGGGGTGCTGTGGGGTGCAGTAGGTGGGCGCTGTGGGACTCTGCGGTGCTGTGGGGTACTGTGGGTGGGTGCTACGGGGTGCTGTGGGGTGCTGTGGGTGAGTGCTGTGTGGCGCTATGGGTCACTGTAGGGTGCTGTGGGTGGGTGCTATGGGGCGCTGTGGGGTGCTATGGGTCACTGTGGGGTGCTGTGGGGCACTATGGGCACTGTGGGGCGCTGTGGGTGGGTGCTATGGGTGCTGTGGGGCGCTATGGGGCACTGTGGGGCGCTATGGGGTGCTGTGGGTGGGTGCCATGGCTCGCTGTGGGGCGGTGTGGGGTGCTATGGGGCGCTGTGTTGGGTGCTATGGCTCGCTGTGGGGCACTATGGGGCGCTGTGGGTGGGTGCCATGGCTCGCTGTGGGGCGCTATGGGGCGCTGTGTTGGGTGCTATGGCTCGCTGTGGGGCGCTGTGGGGCGCGGGCGTGTGTGGGGTGACACGTGGGGGCGCGGGCAGGGGGTCCCCGGACGCCTGGGTCCCCGCAAGGGGCGGGGCCTCCGCCAGGGGATCACCCCCGGCTCAGCCAATCGGCTGCGGGGATCCCTCTGGTGGCACCACCCCCTTATGCAAACCAGCCCGACCCCGGCGGCCAATGAGCTGCCAGGAGAGCTGCTGCATGCAAATGAGCGCAGGGAGTGGCAGGGAGCCAGCAGCCAATCAGAGGGC
Organism: Phalacrocorax aristotelis; assembly: GCF_949628215.1. Taxonomy (NCBI): domain Eukaryota; kingdom Metazoa; phylum Chordata; class Aves; order Suliformes; family Phalacrocoracidae; genus Phalacrocorax; species Phalacrocorax aristotelis. Next base: position 204,925 of record NC_134307.1, on the reverse strand, counting down.
AGGAGAGGGCGTGGCGAGGGTTCTTTATGCAAATCAAGCGTGACGGGAGCCAATGGCGTGAGGGTGGGCTGTGGTGCAGGGGCGGGGCTATGCAAATAAGAGCGCGGGTGAGGGGCGGGATATGCAAATCAGGCAGGCAGGTTAATGGAGGGCGTGCACATTTATGCAAATGAGCCGGGCCGAGCAACCAATCAGAAGGGGCGGTGGCAGGGAAGGATCAGGCCATGCAGATGACTCACAGCCCTCAGCCAATCGCGGCGCCCGGGGGGCGGGGAGGGGGGCGGGGCCGGCCAATGGCCTTCACCCTTCATCCCAGGCTCCTCCCCGTATGCAAATGAGCGGGGGGGTGAGGGAGGGCAGCCAATGGGGGTGCAGCACTGAGTTTGTGAATGGGGGCCCCGATGCCCGGGTCCCCTATGGATCCCCTCCCCCCCCCCCCCAGTGCCCGGGTCCCCTATGGATCCCCTCCCCCCCCCCCCCCAGTGCCCGGGTCCCCTATGGATCCCCTCCCCCCCCCCCCCAGTGCCCGGGTCCCCTATGGATCCCCTCCCCCCCCCCAGTGCCCGGGTCCCCTATGGATCCCCTCCCCCCCCCCCCCAGTGCCCGGGTCCCCTATGGATCCCCCTGATGCCCACAGCCCCCATGGATCCCCCCACAGCCCCCATGGACCCCCCCGCAGCCACTATGGATGCCCCCTCCGCCCCTATGGATGCCCCCTCCGCCCCTATGGATGCCCCCGCCGCCCCTATGGACCCCCCTCCACCCCTATGGATCCCCCCACAGCCCCTATGGACCCCCCCTCCGCCCCTACAGACCCCCCTCTGCCCTTACGGACCCCCCTACGCACCTATGGACCCCCCGCCGCCCCTATGGACCCCCGCAGCCCCTATGGACCCCCCACCGCCCCTACGGACCCCCTCTGCCCCTATGGACACCCCCCCCCCCATGGACCCCCCGCAGCCCCTGTGGACCCCCCTCTGCCCCTACGGACCCCCCGCAGCCCCTATGGACCCCCCGCCGCCCCTATGGACCCCCCGCAGCCCCTATGGACCCCCGCCGCCCCTATGGACCCCCCGTCTCCCCGCAGGCGAAGGACAGCGACGATGAGGAAGAGGTCGTCCACGTCGACCGCGACCACTTCATGGACGAGTTCTTCGAGCAGGTTGGGGACCCCGGAACCTATAGGGACCCCCTATAGTGCCCCCGGACCTCCTATAGAGACCCCAGACCCTGCATGGGACCAAAGACCCACCCAAACCCTATATGAACCCTCCCAGACCCTACATGGCCCCTATAGGACCCCCAGACCCCTTATGGAACCAAAGACACCCCCGCAAACCCCTATAGGGCCGCTTTAGAGACCCCAGACCCCCTATGGGATCAAAGACCCCTAGCAGACCCTACATGGCCCCTACAGGGCCCCCAGACCCCCTGTGGGACCAAAGAACCCTCCCAGACCCTACATGACCCCCACCACACCCTACATAGGCCCTATAGGGGTCCCTCATCCCCTATAGACTCCGTATGGGGCTGAGACACCCCCAGACCCTCCATAGGACCTGCAAACCCGCCCCTGACCCTATGGGGGGGGCTGCATACGTACCCCCACACGTCCCTCTGTGTGCCCCCTGTACCCGTGTGCCCCATATCCGCCCCCCCCACGCCCCCCATACGTGGTCCGTATACGTCTCTCGTGTGTCCACACCCCCCCCAATGTCCCCGTCCTTGTCCTCATGTCCCCCATGGTGACCCTGTGACCCCCCGTGACCCCCTGTGGTGACCCCATGTGCCCCCTGTGCCCCCTATGGTGTCCCCATGTCCCCCCATGACCCCATGGTGACCCCCGTGACCCCCTGTCGTGACCCCTGTGACCCCCCACATCCCCCATGGTGACCCACACACCCCCTCTATGGTGTCCCCCGCGCCCCCCACGTGTGTCCCCCTGTCCCCCCGCCCCCCCTGCCCCCCCGCCCCCCCCGCAGGTGGAGGAGATCCGGGGCTGCATCGAGAAGCTGTCGGAGGACGTGGAGCAGGTGAAGAAGCAGCACAGCGCCATCCTGGCCGCCCCCAACCCCGACGAGAGTGAGCGGGGGCGCGGGGGGGGGGTGACACGGGGGGGGTGACAAAGGGGGGGAGGTGACACGGGGGGGAGGTGACACGTCCCCACCCCCCAGAGACGAAGCAGGAGCTGGAGGACCTCACGGCCGACATCAAGAAGACGGCGAACAAAGTGCGCTCCAAGTTGAAAGGTGACCGGGCGGGGCCGTCTGGGGGCGTGGCCGTCTTGGGGCGTGGCCGTCTTGGGGCGGGGCCGTCTTGGGGCGTCATCGTCTTGGGGCGTGGCCATCTTGGGGCGTGGCCATCTTGGGACGTGGCCATATTGGGGCGCGGCCATCTTGGGGCGTGGCCGTCTTGGGGGTGACCCACACGGCAGAGGTGTCCGGGTCGCCCACCTTGGTTGCCCACCGCCGCGGCGGCCATCTTGGTGCGGCAGCCGGCCGGGGAGGGGGTGGTAACCCCGCCCCGGGGGAGGCCCCTGAGGGAGGGAGGGGTCACGCCGGCTCCTCCCGCAGCCATCGAGCAGAGCATCGAGCAGGAGGAAGGTCTGAACCGCTCCTCGGCCGACCTACGCATCCGGAAAACGCAGGTATCCTTCCTCCCCGCCCTCCTCCTCCCCCCCGCCACCCCCGGCGGCCGCCGGCGCCAGGCCCCCCGCCCACGCCCCGCCCCCGCGCCCCCAGCACTCGACGCTGTCGCGCAAGTTCGTGGAGGTGATGACGGAGTACAACGCCACCCAGTCCAAGTACCGCGACCGCTGCAAGGACAGGATCCAGAGGCAGCTGGAGATCAGTAGGTCGCGGGAGAGGGGGTGGGACAAAGACCCCGCCCGGGGGTCGGGGGCCGTCGCCCGCCGTCACCCGCCCCCTCTCGCCGCAGCCGGCCGGACCACCACCAACGAGGAGCTGGAGGACATGCTGGAGAGCGGGAAGTTGGCCATCTTCACGGACGACGTACGTGAGGCCTCTCTGCCCTGCGGCCGAGAGCCCCCCAGAGGACCCCAGAGCCCAGCGGGGTACCTAGAACCCAACGAGCCCCCAGCGGGGGGCCAATGAGGTGCCCCAAAGAACCGGAACGTCCCCTGGAGCCCTTGGGGCTTTTTGAGGTTCGGGGAGCCCATTGGGTCACCCGGAACCCGTCAGGTCACCCGGAACCCAACGAGATGCCCCGAAACACCGCGTGACCTAAAAACCATGAAGTCGCCTACGACCTTCTGGGGTTCCTGGAGCCCCGTTGGATGGTCTCAAGCCCCAGGAGCCCCGCCCTGTGCTCCCACCTCGCTCTCCTCTCTCCTTCCAGATCAAAATGGACTCGCAAATGACCAAACAGGCCCTGAACGAGATCGAGACGCGACACAACGAGATCATCAAGCTGGAAACGAGCATCCGGGAGCTGCACGACATGTTTGTGGACATGGCGATGCTGGTGGAGAGCCAGGTACGGGGGGCGGGAGGGACGGAGGGAGGGCTTGGACCCGCCCTCGCTGGGGTCAAAGACCTGCACGAAGCCCCCGGCAAGGCACCGGATCCCGTGGATCCTCCCCTCCCACTGAGAAGCAAAATTTGAGGGAACGTTGGATCATCTAGAGTCCATCGAAACTTTTAGAGCCAGTGGGGTCATCTAGGACCCATGATCAAAAGATCACAAGCCCACCAGGAGACCGTTGGGTCACCTAGAACCCACCAAAAGCCACCATTAGGGCTCGTTCGCCTGCCTAGACGCCATCGAAAGCTCTTGATCCCGCCAAGGGTCACCTAGAACCCACCAAAAGCCACCATTAGGGCTCGTTCGCCTGCCTAGACGCCATCGAAAGCTCTTGATCCCGCCAAGGGTCACCTAGAACCCACCAAAAGCCACCATTAGGGCTCGTTGGCTCGCCTAGATGCCATCGAAAGCTCTTGATCCCGCCAAGGGTCACCTAGAACCCACCAAAAGCCACCATTAGGGCTCGTTGGCTCGCCTAGATGCCATCGAAAGCTCTTGATCCCGCCAAGGGTCACCTAGAACCCACCAAAAGCCACCATTAGGGCTCGTTGGCTCGCCTAGATGCCATCGAAAGCTCTTGATCCCGCCAAGGGTCACCTAGAACCCACCAAAAGCCACCATTAGGGCTCGTTGGCTCGCCTAGATGCCATCAAAAGCTCTTGATCCCGCCAAGGCGCTGCTGAACCGCTCGAGCCCCCCCATCCTGGACGCCAGCGTGCATGTCCCGCCCTGGGGTGCCGGCCCCACCCCGGGGATGGGGGCGGGCAGCTCAGGGGCGGGTTCTGGCTCTCAGGGCGAGATGATCGACCGCATCGAGTACAACGTGGAGCACTCGGTCGACTACGTGGAACGGGCCGTGTCGGACACCAAAAAAGCCGTAAAGTACCAGAGCAAAGCCCGGAGGGTGAGTGACGGGGTGGAGTGGGCGCAGCGTGGTGGTAGGGGGTGGGCCGGGAGCCCGGATGCCTGGGTCCTCAACGCGGTGGGGGCGGGGCTTCTCCTGCTCCGTAACGCTCCTCTCTTCTCTCCTCTCTCCTCCCCGCGCTGCCCGGACGTCCCATTTTTGTTTTGGGGTAACGTAGAAGAAAATTATGATCATAATTTGTTGCGTGGTGCTGGGGGTGGTCTTGGCCTCCTCCATCGGGGGCACGTTGGGCTTGTAGGGCCCCTGGTGCGCCCCGCGGCAGCAATTAACGCCCCCCCTCCCCCTCCTCCTCCCTCCCCACCCCCCCCCGGTAACGAGAATAACCACATAAGCGAGAATAAGAATAAATTAAGAGACAATTGTTCATGCGAACGGACATAACAGCACGTGGTCCAATCACCCGCCGCCCCCGTGGACCAGAGCGGTCCGGCCTGGCCTGGGGCCGGTAAATCTAAGCGGCTCGTCGGCCTCCATCCATCCCATCATCCCGCTCCCCGGATGCCTGGCCCCCGCCCCACACACCCCCCCGCCTCCCCCGCTCCTCCTCGCTCTCCCACCCTCGTCCCCCCCCGCCCAAACCCCCCGCCACCACCATCTCCCATCCATGCGCTGTGCTTGGGGTGGGGGGCGGGGGGCAGGAGGTGGCCCTAAAGGGGGCGTTCTGGAGGGGCAGATGGGTCAAGGGGACCCCAGAGGGGGGCTGGGGTCAGGGTAGGCCGAGAAAGGTGGCCCTGGGGTGGGGTTGACACTCCGGAGAGGTCATGGGTTGGACTGGGTTGACCTTTGGGAGAGTTTATGGGGGCAGTTGGGTGGGGTTGACCCCCAGAGAGGGGTCGTGGGTCAGGGTGACCCTAAAGAGAGGTCCACAGATTGGGTCAAGCCTGAAGAGGGGCCATGGGTCAGGTCTGATGACCCTCGGGGAGGATTTGGGGGACGGTTGGGTTGGGTTAACCTCAGATAGGGGTTATGGGTCACGTTGGCCCTAGAAAGGGGTCACGAGTCAGACTGGCTTGACTGTAGAGAGGGGTCTTGGGTTGGGTTGACCCTAAAGAAGGGTCATGGGTCAGGTTAACCCTAAAAAGGGGTCACAGGCCAGGTTAGAAAGATCCTAGAGGAGGACTATGGGGGCAGTTGGGTGGGGCTGACACCGGCGAGGGGTCGCAGGTCAGGCTGACCCCGGCGAGGGGTCCTGGGCTGGGCTGGGGCAGCCTGGCCCTAGAGGGGGGGCTCATGGGCAGGCCCCAGAAGGGGTTATGGGTCAGGTTGACCCTAGAAGAATTTGATGGGTAGGGTTGGGTTGACCCGTCCTGGGGCGGGGCCGAGGGCCTCCCCTGCTGCTCTCAGGTCCTGGGGTGGGTCATATGGGGGGTTCCATGGGGGGCAGAGGTGACTCTAGCCCATTCCCACCGCGCATCTGAGGTGACGCCATTACCCGCCCGACTAACCTGCTAACCACCCATCTGACCAGCTAACCACCACCCATCCAGCCAGCTAACCAACCACCCAACCAGCTAACCAACCACGTAACCACCAACCACGTAGCCACCACCCATCCAAACGGTTAACTGCCCACCCAACCAGCTAACCAAACACTCATCCAACCAGCTAACCACCCACCCACCAAGTACCCATCCAACTAACTAAACAGTCACCTAATCATCCACCCAATCAGCTAACCAGCCACCCATCCAACCAGCTAACCACTCATCCAACTAGCTAACCAGTTGCTCAACCAGCTAACCAGCCACGCAGCCAGCTACCCATCACCCATCCAACCAGTTAACCAACCGCCCACCCACTCAAGCAACTAACCAACCACCCGTCCAAACAGCTCAGCAACCAACCAGCTAACTACTGCCCACCCAGTCAGCTAACCAACCTGCTAACCACCCAAGTAACTAGCTAACCACCCACCCGACCAGCTAACAACCCATCTGATCACCCAACTGCCAGCCATCCAAGCAGCTAACCAGCTGAACATCTAACTAACCTGATAATTGCCAGCCAGCTAACCAACCCATCGCCCAGCTGACCAACCAGCTCATCGCCTGCCTAACCAGCTAACCAACCCATCGCCCACCTAACCAACCAGCTGATCACCCAACTAAACACCCATCTGGCTTAACACCCACCCAACTAACCAACCACCCATCCAACCAGCTAACTACCCACCCATGAGACCAACCAACCAGCCGGCAGCTCAACCTCCTGCCCAATCACCCGCTGACCCAAGTGGCCAATCAGACAGCTGACCACTGTCAGCTGACCAGCCAACCAGCCAACCGCTCCTCCAAGCTCCCGACCAATCGCAGCTCAGCCACCTCCCACCCGCCCCCCGCTGGCCTGAGAAACCAATCACCACCCAACACCCCAACAGGGACCCCGTCACCCACCCAACGACCCCGTCACCCACCCAACCACGCCGTCACCCGCCCAATGACCCCACCAATGACCCTGTCACCCACCCAACCACACCGTCACCCACCCAATGACCCTGTCACCCACCCAACCACGCCGTCACCCGCCCAATGACCCCACCAATGACACCGTCACCCACCCAATGACCCTGTCACCCACCCAACCACGCTGTCACCCGCCCAATGACCCCACCAATGACCCCGTCACCCACCCAACCACGCCGTCACCCGCCCAATGACCCCACCAATGACCCTGTCACCCACCCAACCACCCCACCAATGACCCCGTCACCCACCCAACCATGCCATCACCCGCCCAATGACCCCACCGATGATCCAATCACCCCATCAATCACCCAACTGTCCCGTCAACAGCTCAACTACCCCGTAACCCACCCAACCACGCCATCAACTGCCCAACTACCCCGTCAACTGCCCCATCACCCACCCACCCACCCCATCAACCACCCAATGACTCCGTCAACAGCACAATGGCCCCACTGAGGACCCAACCAGCCCATCACTCACCCAACTGGTCTGTCAACGGCCCAACCACCCCGTCAACCTCCCAACCGCCCTGTCAATGACCCAACAACCCCATCAATGGCCCAACTACCCAACTGCCCTGCCAGCTGCTCAACCGCCCCACCAACCGCCCAACTACCCCATCAATGACCCAACTGCCCCGTCAACCGCCCCACCAACAACCCAACTATGCTGTTAAAGACCCAACTACTCTGTCAATGACCCAACACCCCCATCAACCGCCCAACCACGCCGTCAATGACCCAACCACCCTCTCAATGACCCAACCACCCCCTCAATGACCCAACCACCCCCTCAATGACCCAACCACGCCGTCAATGACCCAACCACCCCCTCAATGACCCAACCACGCCGTCAATGACCCAACCACCCCCTCAATGACCCAACCACCCCCTCAATGACCCAACCACGCCGTCAATGACCCAACCACCCCCTCAATGACCCAACCACCCCCTCAATGACCCAACCACGCCGTCAATGACCCAACCACGCCGTCAATGACCCAACCACGCCGTCAATGACCCAACCACGCTGTCAACGACCCAACCACGCCCTCAATGACCCAACCACGCCCTCAATGACCCAACCATGCCCTCAATGACCCAACCACCCCCTCAATGACCCCCCGCAATCACCACCCATCCACCCCCCGTCACCCGCTCCCCCCCACCGCACCCCCTGGCCGAGGAACCACCCCTCACTTAGATTTCCCGCCCCGTGGGGGCCGCCGCAGCGCCACTGCCGCCGCCGTGCCCCCCGCGCTGCCCCCCAACCCCGCGCCGCGGGGGGTCCGGGGGGGGTCCCCCGCCCCCCGAGCTCTGTATCGTCCCCTCGTGGTCTGTGATGTATTTGCTACGAAACCCATGCCACAAAAACGCACCCGCCTCCGCCTCCTTCCTTCCTCCTCCTCGGGTCGGGGTGGGGGGGGGCACGGGGGGGTCCCTCCGGCTCCTATATGGCTCCTACAGCCCCCTAGAGTGGCCATGGGGTCCCTACAGCTCCCCGTGCGTCCCTATGGCTCTTATGTGGCCCCTACAGCCCCCTATAGTGGCCATGGGGTCCCTACAGCTCCCCATACGTCCCTGCAGCTCCTATATGGCCCCTACAGCCCCCATAGTGGTGTTGCGTTTCTATACCTCCCCTGACACCCCTACAGCTCCTTCTTATCCCTCGGGGTCCCCCATGGGTCCCTGCATCTCCCTGTAGCTCCCACAAGGTCCCCACAAGCCCCTGCAGCCCCTTACAGCTCTCTGTAGCCCCCTTATCGCTCTACGTGCTACCGAACAGCCCTATACAAAACGATACATGCACGTATAGCTACTTATAGCCCCATACGGCTCCCCGTAATCCCACACAGTTGCTTAAAATGCCACACAACTCCCTATAGCCCTGTATAGCACCCACAGCACCTATAGCCCTACACAGGACCCCATTGGAGCATAGCCTCCTGTAGACCCATGCAGCCCCTAGGTTCCCCCACACAGCCTGCACAGGGCCCTATAGCCCCATATGGCCCCTGTAGGTTCATATAAAGTAACCTCATACAACCCATAAGCTCCCTATAGACAGTCCTATAGGCCCCACACAGCCTGTACGGCTTCCTATAGCCCTCTCCAGCTCCTATAGATCTGTAGTGCCTCCTACAATCCTATAGGTCCCATATGTCCCCATACAGCCTGTACGGCTCCCTATAGCCCCTATAGATCTATAGTGTCTTCTACAATCCTATAGAATCCTATAGAGCCCAAAGGTCCCCATACAGCCTGTACGGCTCCCTGTAGCCCCCTCCAGCCCCTATAGGTCCGTAGAGTCTCCGGCAGCCCCCCAGAGCCCCACCATGCCCTATAGCTCCCATAGGTCCCCAAGGAGCCAAGGCCGACGGCCGGGTCCCTCAGACGGGTGGCACGAAACGGGGCCGTTTCCTTACAAATTTAATTGGGGGGCGGGGCCAAGGCACCAAGGGGGGGCGGGGCCAAGGCACCAAGGGGGGGCGGGGCCAAGGCACCAGGGTCCCCTCCGCTAGGGGTCAGGGAGGTCGTCGGCGAGCAGCATGGGGGAGCCGAGCTGGAGGTCGCGCTGGAGGCTCTCGAGGGCGGCGGGGCTCAGGCGATGCACCTCCAGCCAATCGGCGAGCAGCGAGGCCGACAGCGGCGCCGAATCCCCTTGGCTGCGGTGGGGAGGGGGGCGTGGCCTCAGCGGGGATGCCGGGGTCCACCCCCCCACCAACCCGGACCCCCCCCCTCACCTGTCCTTGGTGTCCCCCACCATGTCCAGCGATTGGCTGAGGAACTCCTCCAGATCAAAGCCCACCCCGTAGCCGGCCCCGCTCCCCTTGGGGGTCACCGAAAAGACGGGGGGCAGCAGGTCCTCCACCTGCGGGAGGGGTGACGATGATGACGGTGAGCACGGAGGGCAAGCCGTGACGCCCGCGTCCCTTCCCCCAACCAGGGGACACCTGGGACCCTCACCTGCGACTTGGAGAGCTGCTGGGTGACGGTGGCCACGTCGGGGTCGGCTGGGAGCGGGGCGGCAGGGGGCTCCGGCCAGACCTCGGGGCCTGGCCAGGTTTCAGGGGGTGCCCCACAAGGTTGGGGGCAAGGGGGAGGAGGGGCGGGGGGGGCGGGGAGGGGCCGGGGGGCGAGGTGGGGCCCCGTCCCGCATCTTGGTCCAACGCTCGAGGAGGTGGCGGTCGTCGTCGGTGAGGACGAGCCCCCGGAGCCCCTCCCCGCGGCCTCGGGGCTCGCGCCGCTCCCGCTCCCGCTGCTTCTTCTCCCGCTCCTTCGCCCGCTCCTGCCGCCGGCGGCGCTTCTCCTCCCGCTCCCGCTGCCGCTCCGCTGCCGTCACCGGCTTCCGGCCCTCCGGTGCCTCTGGGACTGCGCACTGCGGCTCTGTGGGGGACGCGGGAGGGCAGGGGTGGAGCCACCAACCCAGCCGCGACCAACCCAACCCAACCACAGCTCAACCCAACCATGACCAACCCGACCCAACCACGACCAACCCAACCCAACCACGACCAACCCAACCCAACCACAGCTCAACCCAACCATGACCAACCCAACCCAACCACGACCAAACCCAACCCAACCACAGCTCAACCCAACCACGACCAACCCGACCCAACCACAGCTCAACCCAACCACGACCAACCCGACCCAACCACGACCAACCCGACCCAACCACGACCATCCCGACCCAACCACAGCTCAACCCAACCATGACCAACCCAACCCAACCACGACCAACCCAACCCAACCACAGCTCAACCCAACCACGACCATCCCGACCCAACCACAGCTCAACCCAACCACGACCAACCCGACCCAACCACGACCAACCCGACCCAACCACGACCATCCTGACCCAACCACGACCATCCCGACCCAACCACGACCATCCCGACCCAACCACAGCTCAACCCAACCACGACCAACCCAACCCAACCACGACCAACCCAACCCATCCATGACCAACCCGACCCAGCCACAGCCAACCCCTGGGACCCAGGTGTCCGGGATGGAGTGTCGTCAGAGATGGCGCCGTCCCGCTTGGGTGCCGCGGGGGCCCCTGGCTCCGCCTTCACCCGGGGAGAGTCCATTGGGCAATCAGGGGCAGGGGCGGGGCCAGGGCTCGGCATGTCCACGTCGGCGCAGGGCCAGGCTGGGCCAACGCTGGCCACCGTGGCATTGGACACGTTGACATTGGCTGCGTTGACGTTGGCCATGGTGGTGTTGACCATGTTGACGTTGCTGTTGGCCATGGTGGCACCGATGTTGGCCATGGCAGCGTTGGCCACGTTGACACTGGAGTTAGCCACGCTGACACTGGAGTTGCCCATGCCGACGTTGGCCATGCCGACGTTGGCCACGTTGACACTGGAGTTGGCCGCGTTGACGTTGGCCACGTTGGCACTGGCCATGTTGACGTCGGCCACGTTGACATTGGTTGCGTTGACGCCAACGCTGGCTGCGTTGATGTCACCCATGGGGACGTTAACGCCGGCCACGGCGCCATTGGCCGCGTTGATGCCGGTGACGCCGGCCGTGCTTTCGGCGCCGCGGGCCGGGGCGAAGGCGATCTGCCGCCGGATACCGTCGCGGCGGGCGTGGAAGTCCGCGATCTCGGCCACGATGGCCGCCTTGATCTCCTCCTTGGTGAGCACCCGGCGGTCGAAGGCGAAGTCGAAGGCGGGGACGCACTCGGGCTCGTCCTCGGGGTCGTGGTACTTGGCCAAAAACGGGTGCCGCAGCGCCTCGGCCACCCCCACCCGCTCCCGCGGGTCGAAGCGCAGCATCCGACCCAACAGCGCCAACGCCGCCGGCTCGGCATCGCCGAAGAGGCTCTCCCAAGGCACCGCCGGGCGCGGCGGCAGGCTCTGCACGTAGGCCCGCACCCGTTCGGCGCCGATGGCCGACATGACGGCGGCCGGCGGCGTTCCCAGCACGGCCATGATGAGCTGCAGCTGATGGACGTAGTTCCTGCCGGGGAAGAGCTGCCGGCGACCCAACATCTCGGCGAAGATGCACCCAACCGACCACATGTCGATGGCGCGGGTGTAGCGGTGGAGCGAGAGCAGCAGCTCCGGCGCCCGGTACCAGCGGGTGGCCACGTACTCGGTGAGGAAGGCCTTGGCGTGCCGCGGGTCAGCCCCCAGCCCCCGCGCCATGCCGAAATCGCCGATCTTCAGCTCGCAGTTCTCGTTCACCAAGAGGTTGCTGGGCTTCAGGTCGCGGTGGAGGACGTTGGCCGAGTGGATGTACTTGAGGCCCCGCAGGAGCTGGTAGAGGAAGTAACGGACGTGCTCCAGCGTCAGCGGCTGCGCCGAGTGGATGATCTGGTGGAGGTCGCTCTCCATCAGGTCCAGCACCACGTAGCTGCAGGCAGGAAGGGGGACCCAGGCGTCCGGGAGGGGCTGGGGGCATCCCCGTGGGGGCCACCACCCCCCGATGGACCAAGATGGCCAACTGGGCTCCATCCCGCGCATCCTGCTGCCCCCCAGGAGCACCCGGGAGGGGCTGGGGGCGTCCCCGTGGGGGCCACCACCCCCCGATGGGCCCAGCCACGTGGGGGGGGACCCGGGCGGGGGTCCCGGGCGGGGGGACACGCACACGGAGCGGAACTCGCCGTAGGGGACGGTGGGCTTGAGGATGTCCTTGATGCCGATGATGTTGTCGTGCTTGAAGTGCTTGAGGATCTTGAGCTCCCGCAGGGTCCGCTTGGCGTTGGTCACCACGTCGAAGGCGTTGGGGATCTTCTTGATGGCCACCTGCTGGCCTGGCGTCCCGCGGGCCCCGGGGGGCTCGTCACCCACCCGGGGGCGCGAGAAGGACCCACAGCCCCAAGACCCCCACCCAAGGGCTCCTAGGGGCCCCAGAGTCCCCACCCAAGGGCTCCCAGGGGCCTGAGAACCCCAACCCAAGGGGACCCAGGTGATCAAGACCCCCCCACTCAAGAGCACCCAGGACCCCAGAGTCCCCACCCAAGAGCTCCCAGGAGCCCAAGACCCCCACCCAAGGGCTCCCAGGAGCCCCAGGACCCCCATCCAAGGGGACCTGGGTGCCCCAGGACCTTCACCTGAGGGCTCCCAGGGATCCCAGGACCCCCACCCAAGGGCTCTCAGGACGCCAAAGCCCCCACCCAAGGGGACCCAGGGGCCCAAGACCCCCACCCAAGGGCTCCCAGGACCCCCATGACTCCCACCCAAGGGCTCCCAGGACCCCAGAGCCACCACCCAAGGGCTCCCAGGAGCCCCAGGACCCCCCCGGACCCCCCGCGCCCGGCGCCCCCCGGCCCGCACCGGTGTCGCGGCGGCGGGCGGAGCTGACGACGCCGTAGGCGCCGGTGCCGATGGTCTCGATGACCTCGTACTCGTCCCCCACCTCGAAGGTGACGTCGAGCGCCCGCGCCTTCAGCAGGGCCAGGGGGCCCCCCCCGGCGCCCGACCCCCGCCCGGGGGGGTCCCGGCGCCCCCCGGCCTCCGCCTCCGCCTCCGCCATGGCCCCTGCGCCGCCGCGTCAGCCACGCGCCGGGGCCCCACACGTCCCGCGCCCCACGCGCCGGGGCCCCACACGTCCCGCGCCCCACGCGTCCCGGGGACCCACACGTCCCGCGCCCCACGCGTCCTGGGGTCCACACGTCCCGCGCCCCATGCGTCCCGGGGACCCACACGTCCCGCACCCCATGCGTCCTGGGGCCCACACGTCCCACGCCCCACGCGTCCCGGGGACCCACACGTCCCGGGGACCCACACGTCCCGCGCCCCATGCGTCCCGGGGACCCACACGTCCCACGCCCCACGCGTCCCGGGGACCCACACGTCCCGGGGACCCACACGTCCCGCGCCCCACGCGTCCCGGGGACCCACACGTCCTGGGGACCCACACGTCCCGGGCACCCCCACGTCCCGCGCCCCACGCGTCCTGGGGACCCCCACATTTGTGCCCCCCATATCCCGGCCCCCCCCGGGCGGGACCCGGAGCCCCCCCGGGGGTCCCAGGGCGGGGCAGGGTCGCGGTGGGGATGGAGGGGGAGGGGGGCGGTTGCCATGGGGGAGGGGGGCGGTTGCCATGGCGACCGGGGACCCCACCCTCCCCCGGGGACCACTCACCTCCCCCCGCCGCCGCCGCCGCTCCCGCCGCTCCCTGCGAGACCCGGATGTGGCACCGCCCGGCCACGCCCCCAACCCGCGCCACCCACCAATCAGCGCCCCGCGCGCTCGCCACGCCTCCCGGCCACGCCCCGGCGCGCCCCTCACCCCCCTCTGGCCACGCCCCCGCGCTCCCACCGGCCAACCGGCGCGCAGGGAGGGCGCGGCTCTTCCCGCTGTTGCTATGGGGCGGGCGTTGCTACGGGGCGTTGCTATGGGGCGTTGCCATGGGGAGGTGGGGATGTTAACGGAAGTGGCGTCACAGCTGGGCGGGGATTGGCTGTTGGACACGCCCCTCCTTCCCGCTCCCTCGGCCCGGCAGGTTGGGGGGCGGCTGGAGCCCCCCACTGCGGCCCAGGCGTCCGGGCCCCACAGCGCCCCACAGTGCCCCACGCCCCGGGTGGGACCCACGTACCCGCGCCCCATAGCGCCCCGCAGTGCCCCACACCCGGGTGGGACCCACGCACCCGCGCCCCATAGCGCCCCGCAGTGCCCCACACCCCGGGTGGGACCCACGCACCCGCGCCCCATAGCATCCCACAGCGCCCCACACCCGGGGTGGGACCCACGCACCCGGGCCCCACGGCGCCCCACACCTGGTGACAATGCAGGCCAGCACCGGCCCCTCGGGTAAGGTGGGGCCCGGACGCCCGGGTCCCCTGAGACCCCCGACCCCCACCTGCTGGGGGGCAGCCGGACATGGGGACCCCCGGCCCCCCCCGACGTGTCGTGTCCTTCCCCCCCACCCCCAGGCTGCCCCACGGACGCCCCGACCGGAGCCTCTGAGGATACCCCCAAGGAGCCGGCGGCAGGTGAGACCCCCGGGGCTCCGGGACCCCCAATCCCTCCCCAAGGTGGGTCAGAGGAGGGGACCCAGGGCTCCGGGACCCCCCATCCCTCCCCAGGGCGGGTCAGAGGAGGGGACCCAGGGCTCCGGGACCCCCCACCCCTCCCCAGGGCGGGTCAGAGGAGGGGACCCAGGGCTCCGGGACCCCCCATCCCTCCCCAGGGCGGGTCAGAGAAGGGGACCCAGGGCTCCGGGACCCCCCATCCCTCCCCAGGGCGGGTCAGAGGAGGGGACCCAGGGCTCCGGGACCCCCCACCCCTCCCCAGGGCGGGTCAGAGGAGGGGACCCAGGGCTCCGGGACCCCCCATCCCTCCCCAGGGCGGGTCAGAGGAGGGGACCCAGGGCTCCGGGACCCCCCATCCCTCCCCAGGGCGGGTCAGAGGAGGGGACCCAGGGCTCCGGGACCCCTTGACCCCCACCAGGGCTGGGTAGAGGAGCCCCCCCGGGGTCCCTGACGCCTGCCCCCGGCGCAGCCGGAGCCCCCCCCGGCCGCCCCTACATCTGCAGCGAGTGCGGCAAAGCCTTCGGGCAGTGGTCGAAGCTGGAGCGGCACCGGCGCAGCCACACGGGCGAGCGCCCCAACGCCTGCGGCGAGTGCGGCAAGCGCTTCGCCCAGCGCTCCCACCTGGCCCAGCACCTCCGCACCCACACCGGCGAGCGGCCCTACAAGTGCGGCGACTGCGGCAAAGCCTTCGGCTGGAGCTCCAACCTGGCCCAGCACCGCCGCACCCACACCGGCGAGCGCCCCTACGCCTGCGGCGAGTGCGGCAAAGCCTTCAGCCAGAGCACCAACCTGGTGAAGCACCAGCGCGCCCACGCCGGCGAGCGCCCCTACGCCTGCGGCCAGTGCCGGAAGGCCTTTTACCGCAGCTCCGACCTCCTGCAGCACCAGGCCAGCCACACCGGCGAGCGGCCCTACCGCTGCGGCCAGTGCGGCAAGAGCTTCGCCCAGCGCGCCAACCTCCTCAAGCACGGCAAGACGCACGGCGGCGAGAAGCCCTTCCGCTGCGGCGAGTGCGGCAAAGGCTTCGTGCAGAGCTCGGAGCTCATCCAGCACCAGCGCAGCCACTCCGGCGAGAAGCCCTTCGCCTGCGGCGAGTGCGGGAAGCGCTTCGGCCACGGCGCTACCTTGGCCAAGCACCGGCGGCTGCACCTGGGGCTGCAGCCGCACCGCTGCGGGGAGTGCGGCCGGGCCTTCGGGCTGCGCTCGGCGCTGGCGCGGCACCAGCGGGCGCACGGCGAGGGGCGGCCCTTCGCCTGCGGCGACTGCGGGCAAGCCTTCGCCCTCCGCTCCAACCTGGCCCTGCACCGGCGGACGCACGCCGGCGAGCGGCCCTACCGCTGCGGCGAGTGCGGCAAGGCCTTCGGCATGAGCTCCACCCTGGTGCGGCACCAGCGCATCCACACCGGCGAGAAACCCTACGGCTGCGGTGAGTGCGGGCGGGCCTTCGTCCGGAGCGCCCACCTGGAGCAGCACCGGCGGACCCACACCGGCGAGCGGCCCTACGGCTGCGCCCGCTGCGGCCGGCGCTTCAGCCAGAGCTCCAACCTCATCACCCACGAGCGGGTGCACCTGGAGGAGGCGCACGGCGCGGCGCAGGGGCGGGCGCCTCGGGGGGCCTTGGAGGGTCACCCGGGCCTGCAGGCCTTGGAGGGTCAACCGGGCTTGGAGGCCTTGGAGGGGAACCCAAAGACCAAGACGTTGGAGGGTCAACCGGGCTTGGAGGCCTTGGAGGGGAACCCAAACACCAAGACGTTGGAGGGTCAACCGGGCTTGGAGGCCTTGGAGGGGAACCCAAACACCAAGACGTTGGAGGGTCAACAAGGTTCGGAGGCGATGGAGGGGAACCCAAAGACCGAGGGATGTGGGGCGCACCAAGGTTCGGAGGCGATGGAGGGGAACCCAAAGACCGAGGGATGTGGGGCGCACCAAGGTTCGGAGGCGATGGAGGGGAACCCAAAGACCGAGGGATGTGGGGCGCACCAAGGTTCGGAGGCGATGGAGGGGAACCCAAAGACCGAGGGATGTGGGGCGCACCAAGGTTCGGAGGCGATGGAGGGGAACCCAAAGACCGAGGGATGTGGGGCGCACCAAGGTTTGGAGGAGATGGAGGGGAAACCGGGCTTGAAGACGCTGGAGGTTCAGCCAGGCTTGGAGGTGATGGAGGGGAGCCCAGAGACCGCAGGGTGTGGGGCACCCCATGGTCTGGAGGTGCCGGGGGGGCACCCGACGCCCGGGAGCCTTGGGGTGCACCAAGGGCTGGGGACCGTGGAGGGGCGCCCCAAGGCCAGGATGCCCAGGGGGCACCCGTGTCCGGGGGGGCGCCCCATGGAGGAGCCCCCCGAGGTGCTGGACGCCTGTGGGGCGCAGCAGCGGACCCAGGCGCCCTGAACGGGTGGGGACGGGCCCCTCCCCCCGCAACGCCATTGGCTACGGGGCGGGTGTGGCCGGGGCGGGTGATTGGGCGGGGCTGGGGGGTGGGTGGGGTTGGGCAAGAGCAAGGGGCAGGACTGATGTGGGGGGTGGTGCTGGCAGGGGATTGGCTGAGAGGAGGGGGCGGGGCTGAGGTGGGATTGGCTGAGAGGCGGCGGGGCTGAGGTGGGATTGGCTGAGAGGAGGGGGCGGGGCTGAGGTGGGATTGGCTGAGAGGAGGGGCGGGGCTGAGGTGGGATTGGCTGTGAATGAGGTGGTGGGGTGGGACTGGAGGGGGGGTGGGGGGAAATACTGTCAGGGGATTGGCCAAGACCCTGGGCAGCCATTGGCTGGGCGGTGGGGTGGGGTGGGGGGTCAGCATGTGATTGGCCAAGCTGTGGGATCACTCCATTGCCATTGGCTGGGAGCAGGTGGGGGGGACACACCCAAATAAAGATGGTGAAACCCCAAAATTGGAGAGTTGTTGCTGCCCCTGGGGGGGTGGGGGATGGGCGGGGGGTCCCCGATGCCTGGGTGCCCCCGTGGTGGGGGAGGGGGGTCACACAGAGACGGAGGCGGAGGCGCTGACTCGGCCATTTATTTCCCATTAACACTCAAGGGGGAGGAGAAAAGGGTGGGGCCACAGAAGGAACCGCCCCAAGTCACGCCCCTTTTCAGCCATGGGTGTGGCCGGAGAGACCCACACCCCCCCCCAGCACCAAGGGGGTGGGGATGGGGAGTGCCCAGGGTGTGGCCCCCCGTGTGGGCGTGGCTAAGATGTTCCGGCAGGGGTGTGGCCCTGGGTGGGCGTGACCTGCGGCGAGGGGGCGTGGCCATGACGGCGCTGGTGCTTGCGAAGCCCCGCCCGGGCCCCGAAACGCTTGGGGCAGAGGGGGCAGGCGAAGGGGCGGGGCTCTGTGGAGGTGTGGTCGGGTGTGGCCACACCCCCATCCATCAGACACACCCCCGGGTCTCCAATGGGGGTAGCCATGTTGGCGGCGGCCATGTTGGCGGCGGCCACGTTGAGGCTGCCGCAGCGCACGGTGGCCACCGCGTCGTGGCTGGCTCCGGGGGCGGCGGCCACGTCGTGACCAGGCTGGGCACCCGCGCCCCGCCCAGCAGCGGCGGCCACCTCAGAGCCGGCTTGGACAGCCGTGCTGTGGCCGGCTCTGTGGGCCACGTCATGGCCAAGTCCGGTGGCCATATTGTGGCCACCTCCGGCAGCCACTTTGTGGCCCGGTTGGGCACCCGTGTCATGCCCAGCGCTGGCGGTGATGCCATGGCCAACGCCGGTGGCCATAACATGGCCCAGTTGACCAACTCTGTCATGCCCAGTGCTGGTGCCCATACCATGGCCAACTCCGGTGGCCATAATGTGGCCCGGTTGACCACCTGTGTCATGGCCAACGCTGGTGGCCATAACGTGGCCCGGTTGACCAACTGTGTCATGCCCAGCGCTGGCAGCCATACCATGGCCAACTCCGGTGGCCATAACGTGGCCCGGTTGACCACCCATGTCATGGCCAACACTGGTGGCCATAACGTGGCCCGGTTGACCAACTGTGTCATGCCCAGTGCCGGCGGTGATGCCATGGCCAATGCCAGTGGCCATAACGTGGCCTGGTTGACCACCCATGTCATGGCCAACTCCAGTGGCCATAACGTGGCCCGGTTGACCACCTGTGTCATGCCCAGTGCCGGCGGTGATGCCATGGCCAATGCCAGTGCCAGTGACCATAACGTGGCCTGGTTGACCACCCATGTCATGGCCAACTCCAGTGGCCATAACGTGGCCCGGTTGACCACCCGTGTCATGCCCAGCGCCGGCAGTGATGCCATGGCCAATGCCAGTGGCCATAACATGGCCTGGTTGACCACCCACGTCATGGCCAATGCTGGTGGCCATAACGTGGCCTGGTTGACCACCTGTGTCACACCCAGCGCCGGTGGCGATGCCATGGCCAACGCCGGTGGCCATAACGTGGCCCGGTTGACCCCCTGTGTCACACCCAGCGCCGGCGGCGATGCCATGGCCAACGCTGGTGGCCATAACGTGGCCCGTTGACCACCTGTGTCATGGCCAACTCCAGTGGCCATAACGTGGCCCGGTTGACCACCCGTGTCACACCCAGCGCCGGCGGCGATGCCATGGCCAGCCCTGGCGGGCACGTTGTGTCCAGCTCCAGCAGCCAGGTCATGGCCCAGCCTGGTGGCCGTGCCCTGAGCGCTTCCAGCCATGCCGAGGCCAGGCACGACAGCCATCTTCAGGAAAGGTGCAGCCACGCTGAGGCCAGCGCCGGTGGCCGCCTCTGCTCCCCCGCCGGCGGCCGCGCCGTCCCCGCCGCCCGCCTCCCGCTTGCCATGCGTCCTCTCGTGCTTGCGCAGCCCCGAGGCCACCCCGAAGCCCTTCCCGCAGCGCCCGCAGGCGTAAGGCCTCTCGCCGGAGTGCGTCCGCCGGTGCTTGCCCAGCGCCGCCCTCTCCCGAAGCCCTTCCCGCACTCCCCGCAGCGCCAGGGCCGCTCGCCCGTGTGGGTCAGCCGGTGCCGCTTGAGGTCCCAGGAGGCCACGAAGGCTTTGCCGCACTCCCGCAGCGCCAGGGCCGCTCGCCCGTGTGGGTCCGCCGGTGCACCGCCAGGTCCGCCGGCTGCCGGAAAGCTTTGCCGCACTCCCCGCAGCCGTAGGGCTTCACCCCTTGGTGGGCGCGTTGGTGCCGGCGGTAGCTGGAGGGGTCGGAGAACATCCGCCCGCACTGGGGGCAGAGGTAGGGTCGCTCCCCGGGTGTGGACGCGCTGGTGGCTCTGGAAGGAGGAGAGCTGAGTGAAGGCCTTCCCGCAGGTGCCGCAGGCCGTAGGGCTTGCGGGAGGCGTGGATGCGCTGGTGGCAGGCGAGGGAGGACGAGCGGCCGAAGCTCTTGCCGCACTCGGCGCAGAGGAAGGGCCGCTCGCCCGTGTGGCTGCGCTGGTGGTTGCGGAGGTCCTTGCGCTCGGCGTAGCTTTGGGGCAGGCGCTGCAGCGGTGGGGACGCAGCCCGGCGTGACCGCGGCGGTGCTTGCGGTAGACGGAGGGGTCGGCGAAGGATTTGGGGCAATCCGGGCAGGAGAAGGGCCGCTCGCCGGTGTGGGCGCGCTGGTGGATGGTCAGCTTGGAGAGGGTGCCGTAGGACTTGGGCAGGCGGCGCAGGGGAAGGGGGGAGCGGGACGGGGGCAGGCGGAGCAGGGCGCGTCCGTGGCGCTGGCGGCGGCATCGCCGGGCGCCTCTGCCGCAGCGCCGGCGTCTCCAGGTGCTCCGGACGCGTCCGTCGGGGAGGTGGAGCTGCCAGCGGCGGCGTCGGCGGCGTCTCCGGGGGCTTCGGCCACGGGCTGTCGTGGCGGTGGGATCTCCAGATGCTTTGGATGCCGCCCTCGTGGCGGGGGCACCCCTGGACCGGGTGGCGGGGGCACCCCTGGACCGGGGAGGGGTGGCGGCGGCGCGGCACCTCCGGCTGGTTTGGATGTGTCCGCCACGGTGGCGGCATCTCTGGTGGGGGTGGGCTCTCCGGGTGCCTCCGTCGTGGTGGCAGCGCCTCTGGTGGCGGGGGCACCCCTGGACCGGGTGGCGGGGGCACCCCTGGACCTGGCGGCGGGGGCACCCCTGGACCGGGCGGCGGGGGCACCCCTGGACCGGGCGGCGGCGGCGCCTCCGGAGGGGGTGGGCGCATCCGTCACGGCGGCGGCGGCACCCCTCGACCTGGTCGCGTTGGCGCTTCTGGACCTGGTGGTGGCCCCTCCGGGGGCGGCGGGCGCTGGGGGGCCGCTCCGGGGGGCGGCGGGGGCCGTCGCCCGGCGCCGCGCAGGGCCCGCGGCGGGGCCGGGAAGGTGGTGGCGCAGGTGGGACACTTGTAGCCGCTCCCCGACTTCACGCAGGAGGGTGGGCCGGGGGCGGCACCGTGGTGGTCCCCGCAGGCGCCGCCGGGACCCTCCTGCCGCTCCTCCATGGCCCCCTGCGGACACGAGGCCGCGTCGGACGCCTGCGGACCCCCGGCCCCCGCCCCGCCCCCATCTTTACACCCATTTTGGGGCCGGTTTTACCCCGTTTTGCCACCTGGCGGGCTGTCCCCGGTTGGGGGGGGGAGGGGGGTGCCACCCCACTTCCCCCACCCCCCACCCTCCCCTCCAGGGAGGCTGACCCCTCCCCCCCTTTGTCGGGCGTCAAGATGGCGGGACGGGTGGGGGAGGGGCGCTGCAATGCACCATGGGAAGGGGGGTGCAATGGGGGGGGCGCCCGATGCGGTGGGGGCCCGCAATGCACCATGGGAAGGGGGGGGTGCAATGTGGGGGTGGCGGGTGTTGCGATGCACCGGGGAGGGGTTGCAATTTGGGGGGGGAGGGGGGGGCCGGTGCAGTGGGGGATGGGGGGGTGCGGGGAGGGGGGGGGGTACGCACCCGCGGTGGGGGTGCAATATGGGGGGTGCTGTGCAATGCTGGGGGGGGGGGGGGGGGGCTGCAAGGCACCCCGGGAAGGGCCGTGCGGTGCGGGGTGGGGGGGGGCTGCAATGCACCATGGGAGGGGGGGCGGGGGGAGGGGGCGATGCCCGGGGGAGGGGGGGGGGCCCGTCCTTACCTGGGGGGGCTCCGCTGCGGGCGCGGCGGGCGCTAGGACCGCGGGGGGGGGGGCGGGGCGGAAGCGGGAGGGGCGGGGCCCCCGCCCCGTGAGGGGTGGGGGAGGGGCTTCCGGGCGGTGGGGGGAGGGGACACGGAAGGGGCGGGGTCACGGGTGGCTTCCGGTCTCCCCGCAACAAAAGGAGGTGCTGGTGCGGGGGCTGGGGGGGGGAGGGGGCGGGGGGGTCTAGACCCCCCTGGGGGTGGGGGTCCCCCATTGGGGGAGGGGCCATGGGGGCGGGGGGCGGGACCC
This sequence comes from Phalacrocorax aristotelis, assembly GCF_949628215.1. Lineage (NCBI taxonomy): Eukaryota > Metazoa > Chordata > Aves > Suliformes > Phalacrocoracidae > Phalacrocorax > Phalacrocorax aristotelis. The sequence goes on along the minus strand of NC_134307.1, from coordinate 182,702 downwards.
CCCCAGATTGGAAGGCGTGAGGGGCTTCCCCGTGGTTTTGGGGGTCCCTGGGGGGTTTCGGGGTCCCCTCCCTAACTTAACCCTTTCTCTTCCAGTCCCGTTCCCCCCCCCCCCACCCCATTCCGCAGTTCGGAGCCCGCTGCCTCGTGGGACGCCCGGAGACCCCCAGGTGGGTGGTGGTGGGGGGGTCCCTGGGGGTGCGCCCGGCTGCCCGGGTCTCCCCTCGGCCGACCAGGTCGTGTCGTGTCCCGTCCCCCCCCCGCCCGGCCATGGCGGCGGCCCCGGCGCCGTCCCCCGAGCGGCTGTGCGTCCCGCCGGCACCGGGCGAGCGCCGTTACCGGTGCGGGGAGTGCGGGAGGAGCTACCGGCACGCCGGAGCCTGGTCAACCACCGTCAGAGCACCAAACCGGCGTCTACGGCTGCGGCGCTTGCGGCAAACAGCTCTACAACCTCGCCGCCCTCAACAGCCACCGGCGCGCTCACCGGCGCGCGCAGGCGGGCGGCGGCGAACCGGCGGCGGGACGCCTCTACGGCTGCGGGGAGTGCGGCCGGCGGTACCGGCACCGGGTAGCCTGGCCAACCACCGGCACACCCACCGCACCGGCGTCTTCGCCTGTTCCCTCTGCCCCAAACACTTCCCCAACCTGATGGCGCTGCGCACCCCACACCCGGGGGCACCGCCGGGGGCGGGCAGGCTGCGCCGCGGCGCGTGGCCGCCGCCGACGCCGAGCGGGTGTACCGGTGCGAGGTGTGCGGGAAGACCTACCGGCACTCGGGCAGCCTCATCAACCACAAGCAGACGCACCAGACGGGCGACTTCGGCTGTAGCCTCTGCGCCAAGCGCTTCTCCAACCTGGGCGCCCTGAAGGGACACCTGCGGGGGCACCGCCGGCGGCGTCACCGTCACCACCACCGCCGCAACGGCTGCGCCGCGCCGCCGCCGCCCGGCATCTACCAGTGCTCGCTGTGCCCCAAGGAGTTCGGCGGCCTCCCGGCGCTGCAGGCGCATTTCCGCCGGCACAGGCGGCCGCGGGGTGTCGCCGGCGAAGAAGAGGAGGAGGAGGAGGAGGAGGAGGAGGAAGAGCGGCCCTTCCTCTGCAGCCTGTGCGGCGGCATCTTCCCCGGCGAGGCCGACCTGGCGCGGCACCACCGGCAGGAGCACGCGGCGGCCGGCGGCGGCGGCGGTGCCGGAGGGGTGCTGGGGGGAGGCGGCGGGTGACGAGCTGTGGCACATCTGCGGCTACTGCGGGCAGCCCTTCGCCGGCCTGGAGAGGCTGCGGGAGCACAGCCGGAGCCACCGCGCCGAGGAGGCGGGCCGCCCTGGCCGACGTGGCGGGGGGCGAGCGGCGGCCCTACGCCTGTAGCGTCTGCGGGAAGACCTACCGCCACGGCGGCAGCCTGGTCAACCACCGGCAAACCACACCAGACCGGCGTCTTCCCCTGCGCCGTGTGCGCCCGACGCTACCCCAACCTCGCCGCCTACCGCAACCACCTCCGTAACCACCCCCGCTGCAAGGCGGGACCCCGGCGGCAGCGCCGGCGGTGGGGAACCGGCGTGCGACGCCTGTGCCGGCGAGGAGAGGAGGAGGAGCGGCAACAGGCGGCGGCGGCGGCGGCGCGGCCCTTCTGCTGCGAGAGTGTGCGGCCGCAGCTACAAGCACGCCGGCAGCCTGGTCAACCACCGGCAGACCCACACCACCGGGCTCTTCCGCTGCGCCGCCTGTCACAAGGCCTTCTACAACCTGATGGCCCTGAAGAACCACCGGCGCACCCACGCCGAGCGGCGGCGGCACCCCGCTGCGGCTCTGCCCCAAGGCCTTCCGCCTGCGCCGGCAGCTCCTGGGCCACCAGCGCCTGCACCCTCCCGTCGCCGGCGACCTACAGCCGGACGGGGGGGCCGCCAGCGCAGCCAGGCGCTGTGGAAGCGGTGTCGGAGGACTCGCCGGTGCCACCGACCGCGTTACGGGCATCGGAGGCGTCCGTGGGACACCTGGGTGGGATGGAGACGGTGTCGGAGGAAGCTTTGGCACCACCGACCACGCTACAGGCGGCGGAGGCGTCTACGGGACACCTGGACGCAGCGGAGGTGGTGCTGGAGGACTCCCTGACAACCGCCACCCCCCTTACAGGGGGAGGAGTCTGTGGGGCACCGGGAGGGGACGGAGACCGTGTCGGAGGACTCCCCAGTGCCGCCAACAACGTCTCAGGTGGATGGGGGACCCGCAGGACACCGAAACGTGACAGAGACGGTGTTGGAGGACTCCTCGGCACCACCGACCGCCTTACAGGCGGTGGAGGCGCCTCTGGGACACCTGGACGCGATGGAGACGGCGTTGGGGTCCCCCTCGACACCCCAAACCGCGTTGTCGGCGCTACAGGTGCCTCCGGGACACCTGAACACGCCGGTGACGGTGTTGGAGTCCTCCCGTCACCCCAGACGGCGTTATCGGCGCCGGGGGCGTCGCCGGTACACCCCAACCCGCGGGAAGCGGGGTGCGCGTCCTCCCCGGCGTCCGACCGCGCGGGACAGGCGGACGCGGCGGTGACGGTGTTGGAGCCCTCCCGCGGCCCCCCGAGCAGCCGGCGGGCGGCCGCCAAGTCCTCCCCGCCCCCCCGGAGCGCGGCGCCAGCGCGGTGTCACCCCACGCAGGCGGTCGGGGGGCAGCGCCGGGGGTCCCGGCCCCCCGACACCGTCCCGCCACCCCCCGACGCCGCAGCCCCGGCAGCACCGAGGGTGACGGGTGACGGGGTTGTCCCGGGGCGGGGGTTGGGGGGTTCCGGACCCCATTTCCCTCCCCGTGATTAAATTTGGGTTGTTTTGGAGCAGTTTTGGGTGGATTTTGGTGTTCTGTGGGGCATGACCATGATTCAGGGCCGGGGACCCCCAACATGGGTCTGGGGACCCCCGAGTGTGCCCTGAGTGGAGCTGGGGACCCCCAACATGGGTCTGGGGACCCCCAAGCCTGCCCTGAATGGGGACGGGACCCCCCAAAAAGAGATGGGGGGCAGTGCAGACCACCGCCACTTTATTGCTCTGCCCACTCCTCCCCAACCCGAGCCCCTCCCAAAGGGGGGGTCAGGCCTTGCGGGGGCCCTCCCAGGATTTGACGTGCCCCCAGATGTCGGGGTCCTCGGGGATCTGGGCTTGCCTCCAGCTGCTGGAGTCCCCCTCGGCGCCGGGGTCCTCCACGGGCTCGGGGTGCTCCTGGACGCCGGGGTCCCCCGTGGGTGGGGTGTCCCCGTGGGCTCGGGTTCCCCACGGATGCCGGGGGTTTCGGGGTGCTCCCGGACGCCGGGGTCCCCCGTGGGTTCCTCCTTCTCCTCCTCCTCCTCGCGGGGGTCCGGGGGGATCTCGGAGAAATAGGCTTCGCGGGTGATGCCGGCGACCCAGCGCTCGTAGCGGGAGGTGATGGTGAAGAGGGGGGGCCCCCCCTGGGCGCAGCCCCCCATGCTGGCCGTCCCCACCAGGAACCAGATCCCCCGCGCCTCGCAGACCAGGGGGATCCCCCGTCCAGCTGTGGGGTGTCCCCGTCAGCCCGGGGCTGGGGGACGCCCCCGGGACACCCCAAAGCCGCCCCCAGAAGGGACCCCCACCCCCAAAGGGACCGCCGGGATCCCCCAAGACCTGCCCAAAAGGGACCCTGGACCACAAAACCCCCCAGAAAGGACCTCTGGGACCCCCCAACGCACCCCAAAGACCCACCAAAAGGGAGACCAAAGAGACCCCCAACCCTTCAAACAGGATCCGAGACACCTCCAAAGGGACTCCAGGTCCCCAAAAGTGACCTGAGACACCCCAAAAAGGGACCCAGGGACCCCACAAGGGACCCCAGGAGGGACATGGAGACCCCAAAAGAGACCCCAGGGCCCCACAAAGGGCCTCAGGAAGGATGTGGGACCCCAAGAGGGACCCAGGGACCCCAGAAGGGACCCCAGGAGGGACATGGAGACCCTAAAAGAGACTCCAGGACCCCACAAAGGGCCTCAGGAAGGATGTGGGGACCCCAAGAGGGACCCAGGGACCCCGCAAGGGACCCCAGGAGGGACATGGAGACCCTAAAAGAGACTCCAGGACCCCACAAAGGGCCTCAGAAGGATGTGGGGACCCCAAGAGGGACCCAGGGACCCCGCAAGGGACCCAGGAGGGACATGGAGACCCTAAAAGAGACTCCAGGACCCCACAAAGGGCCTCAGGAAGGATGTGGGACCCCAAGAGGGACCCAGGGACCCCGCAAGGGACCCCAGGAGGACATGGAGACCCTAAAAGAGACTCCAGGACCCCACAAAGGGCCTCAGGAAGGATGTGGGGACCCCAAGAGGGACCCAGGGACCCCGCAAGGGACCCCAGGAGGGACATGGAGACCCTAAAAGAGACCCCAGGCCCCACAAAGGGCCTCAGGAAGGATGTGGGGACCCCAAGAGGGACCCAGGGACCCCAGAAGGGACCCCAGGAGGGACATGGAGACCCTAAAAGAGACTCCAGGACCCCACAAAGGGCCTCAGGAAGGATGTGGGGACCCCAAGAGGGACCCAGGGACCCCGCAAGGGACCCCAGGAGGGACATGGAGACCCTAAAAGAGACTCCAGGACCCCACAAAGGGCCTCAGGAAGGATGTGGGGACCCCAAGAGGGACCCAGGGACCCCGCAAGGGACCCCAGGAGGGACATGGAGACCCTAAAAGAGACTCCAGGACCCCACAAAGGGCCTCAGGAAGGATGTGGGGACCCCAAGAGGGACCCAGGGACCCCGCAAGGGACCCCAGGAGGGACATGGAGACCCTAAAAGAGACCCCAGGACCCCACAAAGGGCCTCAGGAAGGATGTGGGGACCCCAAGAGGGACCCAGGGACCCCGCAAGGGACCCCAGGAGGGACATGGAGACCCTAAAAGAGACTCCAGGACCCCACAAAGGGCCTCAGGAAGGATGTGGGGACCCCAAGAGGGACCCAGGGACCCCGCAAGGGACCCCAGGAGGGACATGGAGACCCTAAAAGAGACTCCAGGACCCCACAAAGGGCCTCAGGAAGGATGTGGGGACCCCAAGAGGGACCCAGGGACCCCGCAAGGGACCCCAGGAGGGACATGGAGACCCTAAAAGAGACCCCAGGGCCCCACAAAGGGCCTCAGGAAGGATGTGGGGACCCCAAGAGGGACCCAGGGACCCCAGAAGGGACCCCAGGAGGGACATGGAGACCCTAAAAGAGACTCCAGGACCCCACAAAGGGCCTCAGGAAGGATGTGGGGACCCCAAGAGGGACCCAGGGACCCCGCAAGGGACCCCAGGAGGGACATGGAGACCCTAAAAGAGACTCCAGGACCCCACAAAGGGCCTCAGGAAGGATGTGGGGACCCCAAGAGGGACCCAGGGACCCCGCAAGGGACCCCAGGAGGGACATGGAGACCCTAAAAGAGACTCCAGGACCCCACAAAGGGCCTCAGGAAGGATGTGGGGACCCCAAGAGGGACCCCGCAAGGGACCCCAGGAGGGACATGGAGACCCTAAAAGAGACCCCAGGACCCCACAAAGGGCCTCAGGAAGGATGTGGGGACCCCAAGAGGGACCCAGGGACCCCACAAGTGACCCCAGGAGGACATGAGGACCCCAAAAGAGACCGTGCGAGCCCACAAAGGGCCTCAGGAGGGACATGGGGACATCGGGGTCCCCCATCACCGCTGACCTGGCAGGCGCTGGTACCCGCGGGGATGGTGATGCAGAAGGTTTCGGGGGGGAACGAGGCCCCCGCGTCATCACCAGCGTCCCCCCGTGTCTCGCAGGGCTCCGGGAGCGCCACCTCCACACTGACCAGCTCCTTGGGGATGGACGAACCTGGGGGACGGACGGACGGACACGGGGGACGTCATCGGGGTGGGGGCGGCGGGTTGGGGACGGCGCAGGTGTGGGGGACGATGGGGGCACCGGGGATGGGGACACCAGGGATGGTGGGGACATGGTGGGCACCAGGGGTGGAGATAACGGGGGGTGATGGGGACACCCGGGACGACGGGGACACCTGGGATGGGGACACCAGGGATGACGGGGACACCCGGGATGGGGACACCGGGGATGACGGGGACACCAGGACGGGGACACCAGGACGACGGGGACACCAGGACGGGGACACCGGGGATGACAGGGACACCAGGATGGGGACACCAGGATGGGGACACCCGGGACTATGGGGACACCAGGACTATGGGACACCAGGACGGGGACACCCAGATGATGGGGACACCAGGACGATGGGGACACCAGGATGGGGACACCTGGGATGATGGGGACACCAGGACTATGGGGACACCAGGACGACGGGGACACCAGGACGGGGACACCCGGGACAGGGACACCAGGACGACGGGGACACCAGGATGGGGACACCCGGGATGATGGGGACACCAGGACGGGGACACCCGGGATGGGGACACCGGGGATGACGGGGACACCAGGACGGGGACACCAGGACGGGGACACCCGGGATGGGGACACCGGGGATGACAGGGACACCAGGACGGGGACACCAGGACGACGGGGACACCAGGATGGGGACACCCGGGATGGGGACACCGGGGATGACGGGGACACCAGGACGGGGGACACCAGGACGGGGACACCCGGGATGGGGACACCGGGGATGACAGGACACCAGGACGGGGACACCAGGACGACGGGGACACAGGACGGGGACACCGGGGATGACAGGGACACCAGGATGGGGACACCAGGATGGGGACACCCGGGACTATGGGGACACCAGGACTATGGGGACACCAGGACGGGGACACCCAGGATGATGGGGACACCAGGACGATGGGGACACCAGGATGGGGACACCTGGGATGATGGGGACACCAGGACTATGGGGACACCAGGACGACGGGGACACCAGGACGGGGACACCCGGGACAGGGACACCAGGACGACGGGGACACCAGGATGGGGACACCCGGGATGATGGGGACACCAGGACTATGGGGACACCAGGACGACGGGGACACCAGGACGGGGACACCCGGGACAGGGACACCAGGACTATGGGGACACCAGGATGGGGACACCCGGGATGATGGGGACACCAGGACTATGGGACACCCAGGACGACGGGGACACCAGGACGACGGGGACACCAGGATGGGGCCACCAGGACGGGGCCACCAGGACGGGGCCACCCGGGTGACGAGGCCACCGGGGAGGGAGCCCTGGGGCGCGGGGCTCACCGTTGGGGGCCAGCAGCGCCCAGCAGCGCGTGCCGGGGGGCCACCGGCCTCGCTGTAGGGCAGGCAGAGGGGGCCGCAGGGCCGGCCCAGGGGCAGGGGGGTCTCCAGGTGCAGCAGGGCCAGGTCCCGGCCCCCCCTCGGCTCCACGAAGGCCCCGTGCAGGTAGAGGCGGGCGCCCCGTCGCCGCTCGTCCCCCGCCGCCACCGCCTCCCACGCCTCCGCCTCCTGGTTCCTGCACCCGGGGGCCTGGGTCCGCCGGCCAGGGACCCCCGCGCCCCCCCCCCCCGCGTCCCCCCCCTGCCCCCCACAACCCCGCGTCCCTGCGCCCCCCAACCCCCTGCGTCCCCACGTGCATCCCCTGCCCCGCCGTGTCCCCCCCTGCCCCCCCGCGTCCCCACGTCCCACGTCCCCACGTCCCGCCCCCCCTCCGGGGACAGGGACCCCCCCCCAAACACCCCCAGGTGCGACGGGGACACCCCCCCCCCCCCCCTTAGAACCCAGGGCCTGGGGGTGCTATGGGGCAGAGGGGGTACTTGGGGGTCCCAGACCCCTGGGTCCCCAGCCAGGTGCCCCCCTGCACCCCCTGTGCCCCCTCCTGGGGAGAGGGACCCCCCCACAAACACCCCCAGATGTGACGGGGACACCCCCCCTTAGAACCCAGGGCCTGGGGGTGCTATGGGGCAGAGGGGGTACTTGGGGGTCCTGAACACCCGGGTCCCAGGGGTGAATTTGGGTCCCGGGGTGGGTTAGGGGCACCCAGACCCCTCGGTCCCGGGGGGTCGCTATGGGGCATGAGTCCCCCACAGTCCTGGGGGTGCTATGGGGCACAGGTTGGGGGTCCTGGCCGCCGGAGCCCCTCACTCACCCAATGAAGCAGTGGGCGGCCGTCAGCACCCAGCCCCTCGGCCACCAGCGCCCCCCCGCAGCGGTGCTGCCCCCCCAGGCGCAGGCTGACCCCCCAGGGCCAGGTGGGGCCTTGGGGGGCTCCAGGCGGGGACCCCCCCTGCATCCCGCACCCTGCGGGGGGCAAGGGCTCAGCCCGGACGCCGGGGTCCCCCCTGGATGCCGGGGTCCCCCGGGGTGGGGGGGGATCACTGGGGTTTTGGGACCCCCCCGCCACCCACACACCAGGGTTCCCAGGGGTTTCAGGGTGCCCCCCACCCATATATCTGGGTCCCCAGGGTTTCAGGGCACCCCCACCCAGCTCTCAGGGTCCCAGGGTTTCGGGGCGCCCCCCACCCAGCTCTCAGGGTCCCCAGGAATTCAGGGTGCCCCCCACCCAGCTCTCAGGGTCCCATGGGGTACGAGGTGCCCCCCCAGGGTTTCAGGACGCCCCCACCCAGCTCTCAGGGTCCCCAGGAATTCAGGGTGCCCCCCACCCAGCTCTCAGGGTCCCATGGGGTGCGAGGTGCCCCCCCCATATATCTGGGTCCCCAGGGTTTCAGGACGCCCCCACCCAGCTCTCAGGGTCCCCAGGGTTTCGGGGCACCCCCCCACCCAGCTCTGGGTCCCCAGGGATTTGGGGTGCCCCCCACCCAGCTCTCAGGGTCCCCAGGGATTCGGGGTGCCCCCCACCCAGCTCTCAGGGTCCCATGGGGTACGGGGTGCCCCCCCCATATATCTGGGTCCCCAGGGTTTCAGGGTGCCCCCACCCAGCTCTCAGGGTCCCCAGGGATTCGGGGCACCCCCGGACGCCTCGGCTCACCCAGGCACTTGCCGTCCTCCAGGCCGGGGGGCGGGGGGCTGCCCAGGGGGGCGAAGGCGGCGGGGGGCAGGCGGCGCCGCAGCCAGCCGGCGTGGGCCGCCAGCCCCGTGGCCATCACCGGCCCGTTGGGGCGGGCGCACCCCACGGCGAAGCTCAGCACCCCGGCCTGCACCCACTGCCCGCCCGGGCCCCCGCAGGCCAGCGGGCCCCCCGAGTCCGCCTGGGGGGGCAGGGGGTCAGCGCAGGGCCGGGGGGCGCCGCGCCCCCTCTGCTCCCCCCGCAGCCCCGTATAGCCCCCCCGCCGCCCCCCTGGACCCTCTAAAGGCTCCTACAGACCCCACACAACTCCTACAGACCCCCTACAGCTCCATATAGCCCCCCGTGGACCCCCAGAACCTCTGTAACCCCTCTGTACTCTCCCTATTGCCCCCTATAGTCCCCACAGCCCCGTATAGCCCCCCCGCCGCCCCCCTGGACCCTCTAAAGGCCCCTACAGACCCCACACAACTCCTACAGACCCTCTACAGCTCCATATAGCCCCCCATGGACCCCCAGAACCTCTGTAACCCCTCTGTACTCTCCCTATTGCCCCCTATAGCCCCCCACAGCCCCACATACTCCCCCTATAGCCTCCCCCAGACCTCTTATAGACTCTGTAGCCACCTATAGACTCTGTACCCCTTTACAGCCCCCTACTGTCCCTCTGCAGCCAGTATATTCTTCCTATACCTCCCTATAGCACCCCATAGAATGTCTAAAGGCCCTCTATAGACCCCTACAACCCTATATATCCTATATATAGGTCCCATATAGCTTCTCTATAGATTCCGTATGTCTCTGTAGCCCCCCTGTCGTCACCTACAGCACCATATATTCCCTCTGTAGGTCCCTGTAGCCCCTCTATAGGCACTATATCCCTCTATAGCCCCCCTACTACCCCCCTACAGCCCACATAGAACCTCTACAGGCCCCGACAGCCCCATATATTCCCTCTCTAGGTCCCCTATAGCCCCTCTATAGACACTATATCCCTCTATAGCCCCCCTACTGCCCCCCTGCAGCCCACATGGACCCTCTACAGGCCCCAACAGCCCCATATATCCCCTCTCTAGGTCCCCTGTAGCCCCTCTATGGCCCCCCCATAGCCCCTCTACAGCCCCATCCACGCCCCACAGACCCCCCGTAGCCCCCCGCACCTGGCAGGCGCCGCGGCCGCCCTCCTGCCCGCCGGCGCAGACCATGCTGGGCCGGGCCGGGTGCGCCAGGTCCCGGCGCCGCAGGTTGGAGTAGAGGCAGTTGCAGGTCGGGGGGCTCAGCAGGTCCAGGGCCACCTTCTGGAGGGGGGACCCCTGCGGGAGGGACACTGCGGGGGGCGGGAGAGGGGCAGCGGGGGGGCGTCAGCGGGGGGACCCGCCCCCGTGGAGACCCACCTCCATGGGACCCACCTCCATGGGAACATCAATGGCCAAGAACCTTCCCATGGGGACCCACCACCATGGGGACCCACCTCCGATGGTGACCCCAATGACCAAGAACCTCCCCATGGGGACCCACTGCCATGGGGACTCCAAGGATCAAGAACCCACCACCATGGAGACCCACCTCCATGGGGACCCTGATGACCAAGAACCTCCCTATGGAGACCCACCACCATGGGGACTCCAAGGATCAAGAACCTCCCCATGGAGACTCACCACCATGGGGACCCACCTCACCTCCAAGGGGACCCTGATGACCAAGAACCTCCCCGTGGGGACCCACCTCCATGGGGACTCCAAGGATCAAGAACCTCCCCATGGAGACTCACCACCATGGGGACCCACCTCACCTCCAAGGGGACCCCGATGACCAAGAACCTCCCTGTGGGGACCCACCTCCATGGGGACCCCGATGACCAAGAACCTCCCTATGGAGACCCACCACCATGGGGACTCCAAGGATCAAGAACCTTCCCATGGGGACCCCACCTCCATGGGGACCCCGATGACCAAGAACCTCCCTGTGGGGACCCACCTCCATGGGGACCCCGATGACCAAGAACCTCCCTATGGAGACCCACCACCATGGGGACTCCAAGGATCAAGAACCTTCCCATGGGGACCCACCTCCATGGGGACCCCGATGACCAAGAACCTCCCCGTGGGGACCCACCACCATGGGGACTCCAAGGATCAAGAACCTTCCCATGGGGACCCACCTCCATGGGGACCCCGATGACCAAGAACCTCCCCGTGGGGACCCACCTCCATGGGGACCCACCACCGCGGGGGGCCCCCCAAGCCCCGCGTGCCCGGGCCTCACCGTTCTCAGCCACGTGGCCCCATCCCGTGATCCAGCACGGGGTGCCGAAGGCGAAGGGGTGGTCGGCCTGCGGCAGGCAGATGGTGCCCACGCGGGGCCCGAGGGTGACGGGCGACTCCAGGCGGACCAGTGCCAGGTCGTGGCCGCCCTCCACGCGCCGGTAGCCCTCGTGGATCACCACTTCCGCCACCATCCTCTCCTGGCCCCCCGTCTCCTGCAGCCGCAGCCGGCCCACCACCGCCCGCCAGGCCGTGAGCTCCGCCCGGCTCCCGTTGGGCCTGGAGGGGCGCCACCGCTGTCACCCCGGCCCCGCTGGGTGCCCAAGCCCGGACACGGTTGCCCTGACCCGGGCCGAGGTAGTCCAACCGGGTTCTAGGTGCCCCAACTCCAGTCATGGGTGCCCCAACCCCAGTCATGGGTGCCCCAGCCAGGTTCTAGGTGCTCCAAGGGGATCTGGGTGTCCCAATGGGTCATGGGTGCCCCCACCCCAGCCATGGGTGCTCCAGTCAGGTTCTGGGTGCCCTGATGATGGTCTAGGTGGTCCAATGGGGCGGTAGCTGGCCCAAGGAGGATCTAGCTGCCCCAATGGGCGTCTAGCTAGCCCACGTGGGTTCTGGGAGGACCAGTGGTGTTCTAGGTGGCCCAAGGGGTTCTAGGGGTCCCAAAAGGGATCTGGGTCGCTCAGTGGGGGTCTAGGTGGCCCAAGGGGTTCTAGGGGTCCCAAAAGGGATCTGGGTCGCTCAGTGGGGGTCTAGGTGGCCCAAGGAGGATCAAAGTGGTCCAGCAGGGTTCTAGGTGGTCCAGTGAAGAGCTAGGGGTCCCAAAGGGGTTCTGGGAGCTCTGGTGAGGATCTAGGTGGCCCATTAGGGATGTAGGTGGTCCAATGGGGGTCAAGGGGTCCCAAAACGGATCTGGGTGGCCCAATGGGTGTCAAGGGGTCCCAAAAGGGATCTGGGTGGCCCAATGGGGGTCTAGGGGTCCCAAAAGGGATCTGGGTAGCCCAATGGGGATCTAGGTGGCCCAGTGGGAGTCTAGGTGGCCCAATGGATTTCTGGGTGCCCCAATGGGACAGGGGGCTCCGCAAGGAAGGTCCTACTCCAGAATCACCCTCCCCGCAGGGGTCAGCCCCCCATCTCCCCCCAGGGCCCGCCCTAGGACTCACCCCTGGAAGCAGTGGGCGGCCGACAGCACCCACTGTGGGGTGACGAGGGTGCCCCCGCAGAAGTGCTGTCCCCGCAGATGGAGGCTCACCTGCCAGGGCCACTCTCCGGGGCGGGCGGCCGTGCCCCCCACCACGCGGCCCAGCTCCCGCTGACGCCCGCACTCGGGCTCTGCACCCAAGAACCCATCAGCCCAGATGCCTGGGGCCCCCCCGGATGCCTGGGGCCCCCCCCCCGCCCCCACCGCTGCGGTTGCGGTTGCGGGGGGGCACCCGGATGCCTGGGGCTGTTGCACCCACCCTCCTCACCCCGATTTCAACTGTCCTGGGGGTTGTTGCGACAGCGACAGGAAGGGGTTGCAACAGTGCTGATGGGGGGAAGTGGGGCCCGGATGCCTGGGTGCCCCCACCCAGACCCCTGGGTGCCCCCCAGCCACCCCCCCCGGACCCCTGGGTGCACTGGATATTTGGGGGACGTCCCCCCAGATGCCTGGGCCCCTCCTGCCCCCCCCAGGATGTCTCCTGGATGCCTGGGTCCCCTGGGTGCTGGGGGTGGGGAGCACCCCAAAGGCCTGGGTCCCCCCCTGAAATGGGGGGGGGGGCATGTGTCTCTTCCAGGTGGGGAGGGGGAGCAGCCACTGGGGTTGGAGGGGTTGCTCATGAATATGCAGAGGCTTATTTACATATATCTTACCTGCGGGAGTCTCCCCAGCTGAAATTTCAGCATCTGCGGGGGAAAGAGGGGGGTGTCAGAGCGTGGGACCCCCCCACCCCGAGGGACCCAGGCGTCCGGGCGCCCTCCCCGCCCCCCCCCCAGCCCCACCCCCCGCCGCGGGGGGACCCAGGCATCCGGGCTCATTTTTGGGGGTTGTGACCTCGGCCTTTCCGGTATGACCGGTCGCGTTGGGCGCCCCGCCCGGACGCCTGGGTCCCCCCCAGGGCGGGGGACGCCCGGGTCCCTTCTGCCACAGAACGCCTGGGCCCCCCCCCGGGGTCCGTGTCCCCCGCCCCCCATGTCCCGTGGTCCCCCCATCCCACCCCAACTCACGGGCCAGGAGCACGAGCAGGAGGGCGGCGGCGTGTCGAGGCGTGTCGAGGCGTGTCGAGGCGTGTCGGGCCATGGCGGACATGCCAGGGAGGCCCATGGGCGGGGGTCCCTGGGGGTCCTTGGTGGGGTTCCTGGGGATCTGTGGGAGGACATGGGGGTTCCTGAGGGTCCCTGGGGGCCTGCGTGGGGTCCCCGGGGGTTCATGGGTGGGGTCCCCGTGAGTCTGTGGGGGTCAGTGTCAGGGTCCCTGTGGGTCCCTGTAGGTCTGTAGGGGTCCCTGTGGGCTGTGGGTGGTCTGCAGGGTGTCCCCCTGGGTCTGTGGGAGTCAGTGGGAGCCCCTGGGGGGAGGGTCTGTGAGGGTGCCTCTGGGTCCCTGGAGGGGTCTCTGTGGGTCTGTGGGCCCCGTGCGGGGTCTCTGGGTCTGTGGGGGTCCCTGTGGGTTCCGTGGGGGCTTCCACTAGGTCCGTGGGAATCAGTGGGCGTCCCTGGGGGGGTCCCTGGGCATCTGTAGGGTTCCATGGGAAGTACCTGGGGTCTGTGGGCATCCCTGGGAGGGTCCCAGTGGGTCCGTGGGGATCTGTGGGGGTCCCTGTGTGTCCCTGGGAGGGTCCCAGTGGGTCCATGGGGGTCCCTGTGGGCTCCTGGGGAGGTCCCAGGGGGTCTGCAGGCTCTGTGAGGGTACCTGTGGGTCCCTGGGGGGGGTCTCTGTGGGTCTGTGGGTTCCGTGGGGTGTCCCTATGGGTCCGTGGGGATCCGTGGGGGTCCCTGTGGGGGTCCCAGTGGGTCTGTGGGGGTCCGTGGGGGGTCCCAGTGGGTACCTGTGGGGGTGCCTGTGGGTCCGTGGGGTTCCGTGGGGGTCCCGATGGGTGCGTGTGGGTCGGTGCCCGCCGCCTCTCTGCCCCTCCCGTCCCGCAGCCGGTTTGGCCCCGCCCGGACGCCCGGGTCCTCTTTTTTTTTGGGGGGTTGGGGGGGGAGGGGGGGCCGGGAGCCCCGCCCCCCCGCCGGACTACATCCCCCATCACCCCCCGCGGCCGCTTCCGGGAAGGGGCGGGAGCGGAGGGGGGCGGTGCCAGCCGCCGGCCAATGGCAGCGCGCGGTGTTGGGGGGGACGATGGCGGCGCGCGCCGCGCTGTGCCTGGCTGGGGCCGCGCTCTCGCTGTACGCGCTGCACGTGGAGCGGGCGCACGCGCGCGACCCCTCGTACCGCCCCGCGTGCGACCTGGGGCCCGCCGCCTCCTGCACGCGCGTCTTCGGCTCCCGGTACCGGCGGGGGGGCTTGCATTGCACCGGGTGGGGGGGCTTGCATTGCACCGGGGGTTCGCGTGGCACGGGACGGCTCGCATTGCAACCGGTGCTTGCATTGCACCGGGAGCTGCCTTGCAAAGGGGTCCGTTTTTTGCATTGCAACCGGGGGTTGCGTTGCCCCGGGGCGGGTTGTTGCGTTGCACGGGAGGGCTTGCATTGCAACCGTGGCGGGGTTTTTTGCACCGCAACCGGGGCGGGCATGCATTGCAACCGGGGCTTGCATTGCAATCGTGGCGGGGGTTTTTTGCATTGCAGCCGGGGTGGGCGCGCATCGCAACCGGGGCTTGCATCGCAACCGGGGTCGGGTTTGCATCGCAACCGGGGGTTGCACTGCCCCAGGCCCCGCTGTTGCACGGCGCCGCGGTGCAAGGCCGCGCGGGTAAACAGCGCCACGTGGCGGCAGGCGGAGCTTTAAGCGCAGGGGGGCGGGTTTTGGAGCGGGGGGCGCGGCTCGGGCCGGGGGGCTCCGCCCCGCCGCGCCATGTATAGGCGCGCCGGGGGCGTGTCCGAGCCGTGCCCCGCCCCGCAGGTGGGGCCGCGGGCTGGGGCTGGTGGAGCCGCTGCTGGGCCGCGACAGCGCCGCCAACGTCCCCAACGGCGCCATCGGGGTCCTCTTCTACCTGCTGCAGGGGCTGCTGGGTAGGGGGGCTCGGAGGGGGGCTCGGGGGACGGGTGGGGGCACTGGGGACGGGGCAGGGACATGGTGGGGTCACTGGGGGTACTGGGAGGGCACTGGGGGGCACTGGGGATGGGGTGGGGGCACGGTGGGGGCACTGGCAGGGCACTGAGGATGGCGTGGGGGCACTGGGGATGGCATAGGGACGTGGTGGGGACACATTGGGGACGCTGGGAGTGCACTGGGGCCGTGGTGGGGACATGGTGGGGATACTGGGAATGGGCTGGGATGTGGTGGAGGCATGCTGGGGAAACTGGGAATGGGCTCGGGGATACTGGGGATGGGCTGGGATGTGGTGGGGACACTGGGGATGTGGTGGAGGCATGTTGGGGACACTGGGAATGGGCTGGGGGACACTGGCGATGTACAGGGGACGCGTTGGGGACTCACCACCCCCCCCGATGACCCCCAGGAGCAGTGCCGGGGCAGGGAGCGGCGGCGGTGCTGCTGGGGATGTCGGTGGCCTCGGCGGTGGCCTCGCTGTGGCTGGCGGGGGTGCTGCTCTTCGGCCTGCAGGACTTGTGCCTCGTCTGCATCACCACGTACCTCCTCAACGGCGGCCTCCTCGCCCTCAACTGGCGCTGCTGGCGGCGGCTCCGCCACCTGAAAAGTGCCTGAAACGCACCCAAAAAATGTTGGGTGGGGGCACAGGGACACCCCGGCGGCTGGGGGTGCTCCTCCTTCCCCCCCAAACATGGCAGTTGTGAGCGAGGGACCCTGGTGTCTGGGTGTGTGGTGTTACATTCCCCCTTCCCCTTCCATTCCCCCCAAATTATGGGGGGACCCAAGCATCCAGGGACCCCCTTCCCACCGCCCAAGAGAGGACCCATGCCTCTGGGACCCCCAAATAAGGGACCCAGCCATTCAGGGACCGCCTTCCCACCCCCCGCTAAGGGCCCCGTGCCTCTGGGGCCCCCTCACAAAGGACCCAGGTAGCCAGGGACCCCCTTTCCACCCCTTCATGAGGGACTCGGGCATTTGGGGACCCCCTTCCCACACCCTAATAAGGGACCCAGGCATCAAGGGACCCCCTTCCCACACTGTAATGAGGGACCCAGGCATTGGGGCCCCCTCATGAGGGACCCAGGGGCCCCCCTCCCACTCCCAATGAGGGACCCAGCCATCCAGGGACACCCTTTCTGCCCCCTAACAAGGTACCATGGGTCTGGGACCCCCTCACGAGGGACCCAGGCTTCCAAGACTCCCTCTCACAAAGGACTCAGGTGCCTGGGGACCCCCTCACGAGGGACCCAAGCATCTCGGGACCCCTCTTACCGCCCACCCCAACGGACCGAGGTACCTGGGACCCCCCCTTATGAGAGGCCTAGGCACCTGTGGAAGTGCCCCCACTCCTCCACTGTCCCCCCCCAAACCCACCATGGGAGCAGGGGACGGGCCTCCTGTGACCGACTCTCCGGACTCCATTTCCCATCCTGCCTCACAAGGTGGTGGCGCTGGGTGCCCCTCGCGCATGCGCGATACGCCGGACGCCGCGCCTGCGCCCCGTGCCTGGCCTGGGGCCGCGCATGCGCAGTACGCCGCCTGGCCCGCCGGTTCGGGCCGTACCATTCTGAGGGGGGAGGTAGGGGCGGTGGGTGGAGCGGACGGAGCCATTCTGAGAGGATCCCGGGGGGGGCGGTGTCTCCGGACGCCTGGGTCCGCTGGCTGGTGAGTGGGGGTGGGGCCCGAACGCCTGGGTCCCCTTTGGGGGGGGTGGGGGGCGTCCCGGACCTCGGGCCCTTGGAGGGGGGACGGGGACTGACGGGAGAAGTGGGTCCCGAACGCCTGGGTTCTCTCTGGGGGAGGGGGCTGAGGGGACATGGGGGGGGGGCGGACAGCTGGGACCCGTGAGTCGGGGGAACTGAGGGGAAAAGGGGGGCCCGGACGCCTCGATCCCCTTTTGGGGGGCGTGAAAGGGGTCCTGGGCCCCCAAGTCCCTTTTGGGGGGGAATATGAGGGGCAAAGGGGGGCCCAGACACCGGGATCCCCTTTTGGGGGGCGTGAAAGGGGTCCTGGGCCCCCAAGTCCCTTTTGGGGGGGACAATGAGGGGCAAAGAGGGGCCCAGACACCGGGATCCCCTTTTGGGGGGCGTGAAAGGGGTCCTGGAGCCCTGAGTCCCTTTTCGGGGGGACAATGAGGGGCAAAGGGGGGCTCAGACACCGGGATCCACTTTTGGGGGGCGTGAAAGGGGTCCTGGGCCCCCGAGTCCTTTTTGGGGGGGACAATGAGGGGCAAAGGGGGGCTCAGACCCCTGGATCCCCCTTTAGGGGGTCCATGGGGGGCTGTGTGGGTCCCGGGTGCCTGGGTCCCTTGGGGCGGGGGTCCCTGTCCCCCCCTCTTCCTACCCACCCCCCCTGGCGGCTCTACCCAGGGGGGACCCCAGCATCTGGGCTGCCCTGCCCTGGCTCCCCCCCACCCCAGGAGATGCTGCGGCGGGTTTTGGGGGGCCGGCGAGGGGGGGCTCTGCCCCCCCCGTCCCCCCGCCCGGGCAGCCGCCGACCAGACCCCGCCTGACCTGGCCCGGGAGCGCTCCAAAGCCGTCACCTCCTTCTACCACCAGCCCGCCATCGACATCGCTGCCGAGAAGGTGGGACCCC
This sequence comes from Phalacrocorax aristotelis, assembly GCF_949628215.1. Taxonomy (NCBI): domain Eukaryota; kingdom Metazoa; phylum Chordata; class Aves; order Suliformes; family Phalacrocoracidae; genus Phalacrocorax; species Phalacrocorax aristotelis. Next base: position 164,698 of record NC_134307.1, on the reverse strand, counting down.
CGGCGTTCGGGTGGGGTAGGGGAGACCCCCAAGGTCCCGGAGGTTTGGGGCGCGCCCCAGCATCTGGGTGACATCACCCCCTCTGTCCCCCCAACAGCCCTCAGTGCGCTTGACGCCCACCACCATGTTGTACTCGGGGCGCTCGCAGGACGGCAGCCACATCCTGGTGAGTGGGGGTACCCCAGTGTCCCGGAGGGACCCCAATACCCAGGGGGGACCCCAGTATCCGGGGGGGGATGCAGGTGTCCAGGTGAGGGTGGGATCTGGGTGTTTCGGGAGACCCAGGTGACTGGGCAGGGGGGGACCCAAGCGTTTTGGGGAAGACCCAGGTGTCCAGGGGGGACCCAGGCATCCGGGTGGGTGGCTCCGAGAGAACGCAGGGCGACCCAGGGGTCCAGACAGATTTGGGGACCCGGGTTGTTTTGGGGACCTCGGCATCCGGCCCCCTCCCAGGGGAAGCCGGGGGGTCCCGTCGAGGGGACCCAGGCGTCCGGCTGCCCCTCTTCCCCCACCCCGCAGAAGAGCGCCCGCTACCTCCAGCAAGAGCTGCCGGTGCGCATCGCCCACCGCATCAAGGGCTTCCGCAGCCTCCCCTTCATCATCGGCTGCAACCCCACCATCCTCCACGTGGTACGTCCTGCTGGGGGGGACCCAGGCGTCCTGGGGGGGACCCTGGTGTCCTGAGGGGGGACCCTGGCATCTGGGGTGGGATCCAAGCGTCCTGGGGGGGGACCCTGTCATCTGGGGTGGGACCCAGGCGTCTGGGGGGGGACCCTGGCGTGTGGGGGGGACCCTGGTGTCTGGGGGGGACCCAGGTGTCCTGAGGGGGGACCCTGTCATCTGGGGTGGGATCCAGGCATCTTGGGGGGGACCCTGGCGTGTGGGGGGGACCCTGGTGCCTGGGGGGGACCCAGGCGTCCGGGGGGGACCCAGGCGTCCTGAGGGGGGACCCTGGCATCTTGGGGGGGGACCCAGGTGTCTGGGGGGGGACCCTGGTGTCTGGGGGGGACCCAGGCATCTTGGGGGGGACCCAGGCATCTGGGGTGGGATCCAGGCATCTTGGGGGGTACCCAGGCGTCTGGGGGGGGACCCTGGTGTCTGGGGGGGACCCCGGCATCCCGGTGCTGATACTGTGTCCTGTCCCCCCCCAGCACGAGCTGTACATCCGCGCCTTCCAGAAGCTCAGCGATTTCCCGCCGGTGAGCGTCACCCGCTGTCCCCGTGTCCCCCGTGTCCCCGGATCGCCCCGTCCTCGCGTCACCCCCGTCCCCGCGTCACCTCGCCCTTCCCCCACGTCACCCCGTCCTTGTGCCCCCTCGTGGGTGGCCCCGGAGTGGCCCGTGCAGGCGCCCACCCCCGGGCGCGGGTGACACCCGCGTCCCCGCTGACGGCGTCCCCGCGTCCCCAGATCCAGGCGCGGGGGGACGAGGCGCGGTACTGCGCGCTGCTGCGGCAGCTCTTGGAGGACCACAAGGACGTGGTGACGCTGTTGGCCGAGGGCCTGCGCGAGTGCCGACGACACATCCAGGTACCGGGCACCGGGGGGTCCTTTCTTTTTGGGGGGGGGGGAGTAAGGGGGGGTGGCGGGGACCCCCCCCAAGACGCCGGGGTCCCCCCTGGATGCCTGGGTCCCTCAGGACGAGCGCTTGCTGCGGCCCTTCCTGGACAAGACGCTGACGTCCCGGCTGGGGATGCGGATGTTGGCCGCCCACCACCTGGCCCTGCACGAGGACAAGGTGGGCTGGCGGCTATAGGGGGCGGGGAGGGGCACCTATAGCCCCCATAGGTGCCCCCCTCATCCCCTCCCGCCACCCCCCCGCAGCCCGACTTCGTGGGCATCATCTGCACCCGCCTGTCCCCAAAGAAGCTCATCGAGAAGTGGGTCGACTTTGCCCGGTAAGGGGCCTGTGGGGATATAGGGGTCCATAGGGAATGGTGGAGGGGGGCTATGGGGGCATGTGGGTCCTCCCGTGGCCTATAGGGGCTTCTATGGGTGTTTTGGGGGGCTATAAGCTTTTCTATGGTGGGTTGTAAGCTTTTCTGTGGGGGTTCTGTGGGTATCTGTAGGGGTCTATAAAGGTGTCGTGGGGTTCCTGTGGGGCTATATAGGTCCCTATGAGGCTTTGTATGCTATAGGGATTCACATAAGGGCTCTTGCGGGGTTACAGGATTTTTGGGGGTTCTTTTGGGGCTGTAGGGGCCCTACACGGCTCCCAAGGGGTTGTAGGGGGGGCCCTGTGGCATTCCTGTAGGGTCTGTAGGGGGACTATAGGGGTTCTTATGCCGGTCTCTGTAGGGCTATATAGGTCCTGTGGGGGTTCCTATGGAGCTGTAGGAGCCTTGCAGGTGGGGTCTATAGGCGGCTATAGGAATTCTCATGAGAGTCTTTATGGGGCTCTAGGGGCCCTGGGGGGGCCCGGAGGGAGTTGTGGCGCTGGGGTAGGGGTTTCCTGGGTGTTTCTCTGAGGGCTCGTACAGGGTTGGGGTGGCAGCGGGTGACGGGCGGGTGTTGCCCGGGTGACGCGGGGTCTGCAGGCGGCTGTGCGAGCACCAGTACGGCAACGCGCCGCGGGTGCGCATCAACGGGCACGTGGCGGCGCGGTTCCCCTTCATCCCCCTGCCCCTCGACTACGTCCTGCCCGAGCTGCTCAAGAATGCCATGAGGTATGGGGGTTATAGGGGCGCTGCAGAGCGCAGGAGGGTATATAGGGGAGGTACAGGGCCAAAGAGGGGGGATGTGGGTCTTTACGAGGGAGATATGGGGTTTTCAGGGGGGGTAAGGCGGTGTGTGGGACCTTAGAGGGGGGCATGCGGTCCCTTATAGGGGTGCACGGGGTTTATAGGAGGTGTATGGAGACTCCTAGTGAAGGTATGGGGTGTATACAGGATGTATGGGGTCCCGTGGGGGTTATGGGGCTCTATGGGGGTGATGTGGGGCTTTTAGGGGAGATATGGGGTTTTCAAGGGAGGGTAAAGGAGGCTACTGGGCCCTGTAGGGGGGTGTATGGGGTTTATAAAGGATGTATGGGACCTATAGAGAGTGTGTGGAGCCACGTGGGGGGTGTGGAGACCCTATAGAGGGGATATGGGGCCCTGGGGGGTGAAATGGGGCTTTATGGGGGAGGTGGGTTTTTCTGGAGTGGGTAAAGGTGGTTACAGGGCCCTATAGAGGGTGTATACGGTCTTACTGAGCATATATGGGGCTTCTAGGATGTGTATGGAGCCATAGGGGGGTATATGGAGCCATGGAAGCGTATGGGAGGCTGTATGGGGCCATAGGGGCGTATGTGGGGGGTGTATGGGGCCACAGGGGACTATAGGGGACCATCTGGGGCGGCACAGGGCGACGATGGAGTCCCACCTCGACACCCCCTACAACGTCCCCGACATCGTGGTGACCATCGCCAACAACGACATCGACCTCGTCATCCGGTACCGGGGGGTCCCCGGGGTTGGGTGGGGGTCCCCAGGGTGTCCCCACAGATGTCCCCGAGGTGGTCTTAGCTCCCGGGGCGGTCCATGGGGTACCTCGCTGTCTTCGTGGGAGGTTCTCCACGGTGTCCCCATGTCCCCACAGAGGTTTCCCAGGCTGTCCTTGCACCCATCGGGTGGCCCCAAGGTGTTCTTAGCTACTGGGGGGTCCCCGTGGTGTCCCCATGCCCTCAGGGATGGTCCCCATGGTGTCCCCGTGTCCGTAAGTGTCCCCGGGTGGCCTTAGTTACATGAGGGTCCCCGGGGTGTCCCCAGAGATGGTCTCTGTGGTCCCCATGTCCTCATGGGGAGGTTCTCCACGGTGTCTTCATGTCTCCATGGATGGTCTTCGTGGTGTCCCTATGAGGGGGTTCTCCACGCTGTCCCCATGGGTGGTCTGCGCATTGTCCCCACGCCCGTCCCCAAGACGTTCCTCTCTACTGAGGGTCTTCTGCCCCGTCCCCTCTTCCCCTCTGGTGCCCCCCATCTTTGGGGGCTCCCCTGAGGGGTGTCCCCGGTTTGTGCCCCCCCAGGATCTCCGACCGGGGCGGTGGGATCCCTCACGACCTCCTGGACAAGGTGACCGAGTACCACTTCAGCACAGCCGAGGCCAGCGCCCAGGACCCCCGCTTGGGGGGTCCCTTCCGCAACCTCCTGGACCTCAGCAACAGCGGCCAGGCCGGCCCCATGCACGGGTACGTCACCATGGAGGGACACCAAGGGAATTCCCCCTCCCCCCCCGCCATAAATCTTGGGGACCCCCCTGGTGACCCGTGGCTGCCCCCCAGGTTCGGGTTCGGGCTGCCCACCTCGCGGGCCTACGCCGAGTACTTGGGGGGCTCGCTGTGCCTGCAGTCGCTGCAGGGCGTGGGCACCGACGTCTACCTGCGCCTGCGCCACATCGACGGCAAGGGGGAGAGCTTCCGAATCTAGGGGGCCCGGATGCCTGGGCTCCCCCTGCCCCGCTGCCCTAGACGCCTGGGTCCCGGAGACCCCCATGTTGGACGTCCGTCGTCGTGGAGGTCAAGGTGGACCTGGAGACCCCCCCACTTTGGACACTGATGATCAGGGAGGTCAAGTTGCTCTGGAGACCTCCATGTTGGACATTAATCATCGTGGAGATTGAGGTGCTCCTGGAGAACCCCCCTAGGTTGGACGTTCATCGTCATGGAGGTCAGGGTGGACCTGGAGACCCCCGTGTTGGATGTTCATCGTCATGGAGGTCAGGGTGGACCTGGAGACCCCCCGTGTTGGACATGGATCATCATGGAGGTCGAGGTGAACCTGGAGAACCCCCCATGTTGGATGTTCATCATCGTGGAGGTCACGGTGAACCCGGAGACCCCCCATGTTGGATATTGATCATCGTTGAGGTCGCGGTGAACCCGGAGACCCCCCATGTTGGATGTTCATCATCATGGAGGTCGCAGTGAACCCGGAGACCCCCCCATGTTGGATATTGGTCATCGTTGAGGTCGAGGTTGAACCTGGAGACCCCCAAGTTGGACGTTCATCGTCGTGGAGGTCGAGGTGCTGCAGGAGAACCCCAAGTTGGAGGTCAAGGTGAACCTGGAGACCCCCATGTTGGACGTTGATCATCATGGAGGTCAAGGTTGAAGCTGGAGACCCCCATGTTGGACGTTCATCGTCGTGGAGGTCGAGGTGCTCCTGGACACCTGGGTCCCTCCCCTGGACATTGGGGCGCCCACCCCTCCCACCCAGGACATTGGGGTTCCTGATCCCCCACCCCACACCCCGTTTGGCTTCATTAGGGCCCCCCTCGTTAGCGGAGTGGGGTGTCGCCCTCATTAAAGCTGCAGCCAGTGCCGAGGGGAGAGGGTTTATTGGGGACCCAGGCGTCCGGGGCAGGGGAGGGGGGACGAGGAGGAGGAGGAGGGGAGTGGGGAGGAAGGCTGAGAGGCTCTCTTGGTGCCCGGAAGACCCATTTCTTGTCCCAAATCCATCTTCATCATCATCTTCCTCATCATCGTCTTCTGTCTCAGGGTGTCCATCTTCACTACCATCTTCCTCAGCCTCTCCATCTCCCTCCTTACCATCATCTTCCTCCTCCTCAGCGTCTCCATGCTGCATGGTGTCTTCATCACCCTCTTTCTTGCGGTCTTCATCCTCCTCCTCCTCAAGGTCTCCATCTTCATCACCGTCCTTGTCCTCCTCCTCAAGGTCTCCATTGCCATCCTCCTCCTCGGGGTCTCCGCCGTCCTCTTCCTCACCACCCTCCTCCTCCTCAGGGGCCTCTGCCTTCCCCCCTTAGTGTCACCTATCCTACTCAGCGTCACCTCCCTCCTCTTCCCCGGGGTCTCTATCCTCCTCACCATCCCCTTCCTCCTCCTTGGGGCCTTCATCACAATCTTCTTCCTCAAGGTCTCCATCTAGCTCCTCACCATCGCCTTCCTGCTCCTCAGGGCCTCCATCTTCACCACCATCCTCCTCTTCAGGGTCTTCATCCTCTTCCTCAGGCTCTCCATCTTCCTCCTTACCACCTTCCTCCTCCTTGGGGTCTCCATCTTCTTCCTCACCACCCTCCTCCTCCTCACGGGCCTCCATCTTCCCCCCTCAGTGTCACCTCTCTCCTACTCAACGTCATCTCCCTCCTCTTCCCCAGGGCCTGCGGCTTCCTCACCATCACCTTCCTCCTCAGGGCCTCCATCCTCACCACACTCCCCCTCCTCAGGGTCTTCATCCCTGCTCTCGGGCTCTCCGTCTTCCTCCTCCTGGGGCTCTCCATCCTCTTCCTCGCTGCCCTCCTCCTCCTCCTCAGGGTCTCCATCTTCCTCCTCGCCACCCTCCTCCTCCTGGGGGTCCCCGGCCTCCCGGTCAGGCGGCGGGTGACAGCAGGGACAGTCGGAGCGGTGGGACGGCTCGGCGTCGCGTTGCGGGTTGTAGAAATCTGTAGGGGGTTGGGACACGACACCCAGACACCTATAGGGGGGCGCCTATAGGGCGACCCAGGGGGCGGCGGCGCCGCGGGGGGGACGGGGACACTCACCCAGCGGCCCCGGCTCCTCCAGGCGCGCCAGGAGGCTCAGCAGGGCCCGGCACGTCTCCTCGCCGCGGGCCAGCGCCAGCGCCCGCAGCCGCCGCGCCCAGCCGCGGCCCCCCGGGGGTCCCAGCGCCGCCGCCTCCGCCGGCCCCAGCGCCCCGGCCTGCCGCAGCCCCGCCAGCAGCGCCCGCCCCGGCACCCGCCGCAGCCGCCGCTCCAGCGCCCGGCCCTGCGCCCGCACCTCCGCCAGCGCCCCCGGCATGGCCGCCCGCTCGCCCGCCGGCCTGCGGGGACCGGGGGCTATGGGGGGGCGGCCGTGGGTGGGGGCGCAGCCCCGTACGAGGCAGCGGAGACTCCCCGTACGTGAGTGCCCAGCCCCGTACGAGACACTGGAGACTCCCCGTGGGTGAGCACCCAGCTCTATAGGGGACAGCGGAGAGGCCCCAGCCCCGTACGAGACACTGGAGACTCCCCGCAGGAGATCCCCAGCTCTATAGGGGACAGCAGAGAGGCCCCAGCCCTGTACGAGACACTGGAGACTCCCCGTGGGTGAGCCCCCAGCTCTATAGGGGACAGCGGAGAGGCCCCAGCCCTGTACGAGACACTGGAGACTCCCCGCAGGAGAGCCCCCAGCTCTATAGGCGACGCCGGAGAGGCCCCAGCCCTATAGGAGATGGGGGAGGCTCCCCATAGGTGAGGGCCCAGCCCTATAGGGGGTCCCACCACGCGTGGGGGCCCAGGCCTTTGGAGCCCCTCGCTGCCTCCGCTGCCCCACTGACCCCCCCACACCCCCTACAGGTCCCCCCCACACCCCCTATAGGTCCCCCCCGGCCATGCCAACCCTATAGCTGCCCGCCCCGCCGCTCCCTACCTGCTCCCGGCCCTTACGCGCCCCCTATATGGCCCTTATAGGGGCCCCGGGTATTTTTAGGCCTGACCTTTGGGGCTGGCCAAGCCTGGCCCCCGTGAGGTCAGAGCCAGCATGGGCCCCATGGGTGCCCCCCCGGGGCCGAGTCCGGGTGCGGAGGGGGTCCCTATAGGGTGGCGGGGTCTCTTATGGATGCTGTATGGATTTGGATAGGGCAGGGCGTCTCTATGGGTGCTCTGTAGGTGTCCATAGGGCCCCTGTGAGGGAGCGGGGGCTGCTGGGTGTTGCTGTAGGGTCCCTATAGGCTCCCTACGAGGGAGCAGGGGCTGGTGGGTGTCGCTATAGGGTTTCTATAGGATCCCTCGGGGAGCGGAGGTGCCGGGGGATGCTACAGCACTTCTATAGGGTCCCTGTGAAGCAGCAGATGTGGCGGCCATCACTATAGGGTCCCTATGAGGGAGCAGACCCTGGCGGGCACTGCTATAGGGTCACTATAGGGTTCCTATAGGGTCCCTGCGAGGCAGCGGGGAGCGCCCGGGTCCCGGCAGCGCGGCAAGACCCCTTGGCCCCGCCCCAGCAGCCCCTGACCCCGCCCACCCACTGCCCCCGCCCCCTGGCGGACCGTACCACCGCTGAGGGGAGGTAGGAGGGTTCCCGCCGCTGCCCCCTCTCCCGCGTGCGGCGGTGGCACGCGCCGGCGGAGTCTATAAAGGGCGGGCGCTCGGCCGGGGGCGCAGTGCGGGCGCCACGTGGAGGGGGGGAAGCGCCGGAGCAGGGCGGCACCGCCATGGCCTCCAACGGTACCGGGGGAGGGTCCGGGGGGTGGGGGGGTGTCCCTGCAGCCCCCCTCAGGCCGGGGGGAGTCCCTACGCCACCCGTCATCCGGGGGGGGGGGGCGTCCTTAGAGACCCTTCATCCTGGGGGGGTGTCCCTGTGGTTGGGGGGGGGGGTGTGTTGCAGCCTTCACAGCACTTGGGGGGGATGTCTTGGAGCCCCTACAGCGCTTCGGGGCGCCCCCGGAGCCCCCCAGCACCGGGGGATGCTTGGGGAGGGGGTGTGAGGGGGTCCGAAAGGCTCCCCGACCGCCCCCGTGGTGCCGCTTTCATTGCGGGTTTTGGTTATGTATTTTTTCAAATGAGCGATTTTCCATTTTATTTTTATATTTCGGTTATTGTCCAGCCGCGTAATCCTTATCGCTCTTGGGGGGGTTGTGATTTGGTGCCTCCCCCGTTTCCGCGATGCCCCGGGCTGCGTTTTTTTTTTCTCCTAAGAAAATTTTCCTCTTTTTGTTCTTAATTGTACAATCCGGCTTTATCCCGCCGCACTTTTTTTTTGACCCTAACTCCCCTCCCCCACCAAGGTCGGGGTTTTGTTATTTTGCTAAAAAAAAAAAAAAAAAAAAAAAAGATCGCGGGAAAGGAGGGGGGGGGGGGCGGGGGCGGACAAAGCCCCGCGCCCGGACGCACCGCGGCGGCTACGGGGAGGAAAACTAAAATCTAAGCACAACAATTGTAGGGGGAAATGGTGTGTTTTTTTCGGTGGAATCCGGGGGTTTTGGGGGGTCGCCGTGATTCCCCCCCCCCCAGGTATAACGGCTCCCCCCGCCCGCGGCCGCCATTTTGTGCGACCAGGGAGGGGCGCGGCTTTTCCATCTGCGCCACTGCCGCCATTTTGTGCGCCGGGCGGAGCGCGCATGCGCGTGGGCGGGCTGCGCATGCGCGCTGGCGCTGCCGCAGTCCCTCATCCGGGTCTTGTCCTTTAAAATAAATGAAAATGAAGTAAATTCAGCTCGGAGGGGGGAAACACCACCCCGGGGGGGGGCTGGCGTCGCTCAGGTGGGCCTGAAAACGTTATTTTCGGGTAAAATCTTCCGCGTTTCTTTCAAGTAGCTGCTCCGCTAGAAAGGCGGGAGGAGGCGGACAGCCGCCATCTTGCGGCGGGGAGTTCGGGGGGTGGGCCCAGACCCCCTTTTGTTGTGCGGGATCTAAGGAAGAGTTACGCTTTTGCGGGTGTTTCTACGTCTGTATAGTTAAATTTGTTCTTTGGGTGCTTTGGGGGGGGGGGATATTTGATCTTGAAGTGCGCGTTTGTGGTTTTTAAGCGGGATAAATGCCCAAATTCGTCCATCTCATGGTTTACCTTCGTTGTGTGCATGTTTTAGTGATAAATAAAAGGCAACGTTACATATGTAAAGCAGATAAAATTATATTCATATACGTGTGTGTTTGTTTATTCAACTAACGCTCTTCTGGGGGGTTTTGTTCCCACAGATTACAGCCAGACGGCGACCCAGAGGTACACCCCCCCCACCCCACCCCCACTTGTTCCTTAAATTGAACCTCTTGTATATCGACCCTTATAGAAATACGTCGGGAAAGGGTGTTCTTAGGGAGATTTGACAAGGTGTCTATTAATTTTTGTGGCAGCTACGGGGCATACCCCACCCCGCCAGGGCAGGGCTACTCACAGCAGAGCAGCCAGCCCTACGGCCAGCAGAGCTACAGCAGCTACAGCCAGTCAACCGACACCTCCGGCTACGGCCAGAACAGCTACAGCTCCTCCTACGGCCAGACCCAGAGCAGTAAGCCGGATCCCTACAACCCCCTCTTCCCTCTACTGGATGGTTTTTTTGGGGTGTTTCACCCCATTTTGCACACTTGTCCAGGCTACAGCACCCAGTCGACCCCCCAAGCCTATGGCGGCACCAGCAGCTACGGTAGCGGGCAGAGCTCGCAGACCTCCTATGGGCAGCCTTCCTCCTACCCCAGCTACTCCCAGCCACCAGCAGCCAGCTCCTCTACCGGCAGGTAGGCAACAACCGCCCGGCAGCGTTGCTGTTCGGGTAAAAAAAACCAAGTGTTTTGATCAACGTGGTTGATTTTTTGTAGCTATGGGAGCAGCTCACAGAGCTCCAGCTACAGCCAGCCGCCCAGCGGCGGATATAACCAACAGTCGAGCTACAGCGGGCAGCAGCAGAGCTACAGCCAGCAGTCCTACAACCCGCCCCAGAGCTACGGCCAGCAGAGCCAGTACAACAGCGGGGGCGGCGGCAGCGGATGTGAGTGCGGCGGGGGGCGGCGCAGCAGTGATGTTTTGGGCCTAAAACTTGCAATTTCTGTGTTGTAATTGCTGTTTTGCGGCCGTAGCTAACAGCTACGGGCAGGACCAGTCATCCATGAGCAGCGGCGGTGGCGGCGGCGGTTACCAGGAGCAGAGCGGCTACGGAGGCGGCCAGCAGGAGCGGAGCCGCGGCCGGGGTGGCTACGGCCGAGGCGGCTACGACCGCGGGGGCCGCGGAAGCCGGGGCGGCCGCGGAGGCAACCTCGGGTAGGTGTCGGGGGACGGTGATTTGGGGGTGGGGACGGACACGACACACACGATGGGATGTCGAGGGTTTGGGGGACCAAATCCCCCCGAAACTGGGGAGGGGAGCAGGGGGAGAGGGGAGGTGAGCAGCCCCCCCCGGATGGTGCCGTGCGGCACCCCCCGCTCAAGCGGGTTTTTAACCAAAACTGGCGCACGCGCCCCTAAGAAAAATAAAACAAGCGTAGCGTGGTGCCCGGCGGGGGCGTTTGGAGGTGCCCGAAGTGGTAAGACCCCCCCCAGGAATGGGGGAAAAAAGGTGTTTTTCTGGGAAAAGAGAAACAAAACCACTCAGCAAACCTGGTTGCCAAGGTCACTTGTAGCCTCCGGTGCCGGCTCTTGGTCACGGTTGGGGGCACATGCCCCGGGTTTTTAAAAAAATATATAAAAAAGAGGAAAATGGTTGGTTTTGAGGTCACTGCAGAAAACAAAAATGTTGAGTTTTGGGGAGAAAAAAATCCGCCGGTTTTGGATATTGGGAGATGTTTGACACTGATTGATGGGTGAAAGCCAGAAGTGGAGTGTCTTTGTGGTGTCCCGGTGCACAAAGGGAGGAGGAAACGCCCCAAAAAAACCAGAAAAAATGATGGTGGTTTTAAAGGAAAAAAAAACCAAAAAGTATAAATAAGGTTTTGGGTTTGCGCGTGTGTCGCCCCCTCCGCTTTTGGGCCGAAAAAGCCGCTTTTTGGGGCGGCGAGAGGTGAGTATTGGCGGGGGCGAGCCGCGGTTGCTTGTTTGTCTTGCCGCTGCTATTGTGCCTGTTAACAAACTCTGCGTTTTGTGTGCTGCAGGTGTGAAAGGCAGCGAAACTTTCGCAATTCTCCGCTCTTTTTGGGTTAAAAAAAGGCTGAAAGGGTGAAAAGTGCAAAAAAAACCCAAACCAAATAACCATGCAAAGGGCCCCCCCCCCCTCCCAAAAACCCTACAGGAATGAGGGGGGAAAAGCAACGACGAGCGGTGGGGAGGGGGAGATGCTCCCGCTGGGGGGGCTCAGCTGAAAGCAAGGGGGGGGTGACCCCACTTTTTTTAAAGAAAGAAAAAGGCAAAATTAGGGTTTTTAATGATTTTTTGGATCCCCCCGGCGGGGCCGGAGAGCGCCCGGCTGCTGCGTCTGAGATGAAACGTCGCCGGCGGATGGAGACCCCCAGCCCCCTCCCAAGCGCCCCCCCCGGCCCCCCCCAAATCCACAGAACGGGGGGCTCAGCAAGGAGGAAAACTGCTCAAAAGCGCTGGTTTTGCCCCGAAACTGCGCCCCTCTTTTTAGGCAGGGGATAAAAAAAACCTCATTATCTTCTAATTTATCTCCTCAGCGGTGGTGAGCGTGGTGGCTTCAATAAATTCGGTGGTAAGTCCCAAGAGTTCGGCATTTGAACCCAAAAAAAAAAAAGTGTCTGTTTTTAACCCCTTCTCTCCGCAACAGCCTGGTTGGGGGCGTTTTGGGGTGAAAAAGCCCCAAAAAAGAGCTGCGGTGGCCGGCCGGAGGCGACATCATCGGGCTGCGTCTTGGGTGTTTGAAACAAACAAAAGTCATTTTTTTGGGGGCAAACTTGGAGAAAAAAAGAAAAAAACCAACACGCACATGGTGACCGCAGGCGGAAAAAAAGGCCGGACCGGGGAAAATGACGACTCTTGGCAAAGTGGTGGTGGTTTTTTTTGTTGTTTTTTTTTTTTTTGGGGGGGGTGAAAACATTGGTTTTTAGCAAAACGGTTGCATGTGGTTTTAAAAACAATAATGAAAAACCTGAGGTTTGGTGCAAAGTTTGGTTCTGGGGGAAAAACGAGAAAACTGCAATTTTGGGGCTTGTGTAAAGTGCCGGTGACCTGAGGTTGATGGAGAAAGAAAGAAAACATGCGTAAAATGGTCAAATTGCCGTTTTTGCCCCCAAACGGGGAGCGGTGAGGTGGTGAGCGCTGCAGTGTACCGACCGAACACGGAGTGTCTTGGTTTTACCGATCTTGAGAGTTCTCACACCGTTTTGGAGGGGTTTGCTGAACCGGGGCGTTGCTGGTGGTGTTTTGAGGAGGAAACAAACCAAAAGTGTGTTTTGAGACAAAAAAAAAAAAGACCAAAACCTGCCACCCCAGGGGGCGCCGAGCAGAGGTGGACGACCCTGGCGCCTCGGTTTTGGGGTGAAAACCCTGGAACTGGCGAGCGGCGGCGGCCTTGCGGACCCCCCCTCCCACCCCCCCCCCCCCCCCTCAGTTTTGGAGGGCAAGTGACAAAAAATGAGTGTTTCTGGGTACCGAATTGGTGGTTTTTCACCCTAACAAGGGGTGCGGGCTGAAACGGGTGGGGAAAAGGCGTTTTTTCCCCCGGTTTTTCCCTGTTCCGGTGGGTTTGGGGTGTGGGGGAGGGGATAGGGTGTGTGCCCCCCTCCTCCCCGCGGGCTAATTAACGCTTTGCCTTTTAATTTTTGCATGTGGCGAAAGGACCCCGGGACCAAGGGCCGCGGCACGATCCTGGTAATGGGGGGGGTTACTTGGGGGGCTCATGGGGAGTGGGGGGGCTCATGGGGGGGTGGGGGTTAGTTGGAGGGGTTCATGGGGGGGTGGGGGTTAGTTGGGGGGGCTCATGGGGGGGTGGGGGTTAGTTGGAGGGGCTAATGGGGGGGTGGGGGTTAGTTGGGAGGGGCTCATGGGGGGGTGGGGTTACTTGGGGGGCTCATGGGGGGTGGGGGTTAGTTGGGAGGGGCTCATGGGGGGGTGGGGGTTGGAGGGGCTCATGGGGGGTGGGGGTTAGTTGGAGGGGCTAATGGGGGGGTGGGGGTTAGTTGGGGGGGCTCATGGGGGGGTGGGGGTTAGTTGGAGGGGCTCATGGGGGGTGGGGGTTAGTTGGAGGGGCTAATGGGGGGGTGGGGGTTAGTTGGGGGGGCTCATGGGGGGGTGGGGGTTAGTTGGAGGGGCTCATGGGGGGGTTGGTGCTAATGAGGGGTTGCTAATTGGGGGGGGGCTAATGAGGGTGAGGGTTAACTGGGGCTGATGAGGGGGCTGGGGGGGGTGGGGGGTAATTGGGGTAGGAAGGGGGAGGGAGCTGAGGGCGCCGACGGGGGTCGGGGGCTGCCCGGGGCTGACGAGCTCTTCCCGCAGGCGAGCAGGATAACTCGGACAACAACACCATCTTCGTGCAGGGGCTGGGGGAGAACGTCACCATCGAGTCGGTGGCCGACTACTTCAAGCAGATCGGCATCATTAAGGTGAGCCGCGTCGTTAGCGTGTCCTTGGCGTGTCGTCACGTGTGCCTCGGCGAGCTCTAACGGTGGCCAAGGGGGTGGGGCAGCTGCGGGTTAGCTTGTCTCGGGTGGATGGAGTCGTGCCCTTAGCGTGCCTTCCCCGGGCCCTTAGCGTGCCTTCCCCAGGCCCTTAGCGTGTCCTTAGCGTGTCCTTAGCGTGTCGTGTCTCCCCCCAGACCAACAAGAAGACGGGGCAGCCCATGATCAACCTGTACACGGACCGGGAGACGGGCAAGCTGAAGGGGGAGGCCACGGTCTCCTTCGACGACCCCCCCTCCGCCAAAGCCGCCATCGACTGGTTTGACGGTAGGGCCCCCCCAAAATTCCCCGTGCCCCCAAATCCCCCCCCCTCCCCGACCCCTGAAATAACTCTTTTTTTGGGCTTAATTTCCCTGTTTTTAGGCAAAGAGTTCTCCGGCAACCCCATCAAGGTGTCCTTCGCCACCCGACGCGCCGACTTCAACCGCGGCGGTGGGGGTGGCCGGGGCGGCCGCGGCCGAGGAGGTGAGCGAGCGTGCGCTGCGGGGCGCGTGTCTCCTTGGGGGACCCCAAAACCCTCCTTTTTCACCCCAAAACCTCCTTCCCCAGGCCCTATGGGACGCGGCGGTTTCGGTGGCGGCAACAGCGGCTCCGGCGGCGGCAACCGGGGCGGCTTCCCGAGCGGCGGCGGCGGCCAGCAGCGCGCCGGCGACTGGAAGTGCCCCAACCCGTGAGTTGCACGGAGGGACTGGGATGGGCTGGGCGGGGCCGGGCGGGGCCGTGATGTCACCAGCCTTTTTTCCCCGCCTCCCTCAGAGCGTGTGAGAACATGAACTTCTCGTGGCGCAACGAGTGTAACCAGTGCAAGGCCCCCAAGCCCGACGGGCCCGGCGCCCCCCACATGGGCAAATACCCGGGGGGCGGCCGCGGCGGGAACCACATGGGTAAATACCGGGGTGCTGGGGGGCGGGGCGGGGGGCCGCGCCTGCCTGGTGACCTCATCGCGCCCCCCCCTTCCCTTTTTTTTTACCCGCAGGCGGTGGCGGCGGCGGGTTCGGCGAGGAACGGCGCGGCGGACGCGGAGGATTCGATCGCGGAGGCTACAGGGGCGGCCGGGGCGGAGACCGGGGTGGTTTCCGTGGGGGGCGAGGCGGCGACCGGGGCGGCTTCGGGCCGGGGAAGATGGATTCCAGGTAAGATGGCTGACGGGGGGCTCCCCCACCCTTTTTGGGGGGGATGGGTGGATCTGTTCACTCTGAAACCTACTGACAACAGCTGGGGGGAGCCATCGCAACAGTGACAGAGCAGGGCATCAGTAGGTTCCAGAGTTAACACGGTGCGGTGGCATTGCCGGCATTATGGCCTGGAGCAAACACTGCGTCGCTGCTTCCTGCTCTGAGGTGTTGGGATGGCATGTTCACTCTGGTCCCTACTGATGGTCGTGGTTAATGGGCGGGCCCAGCTTGTGGCTGCTTGTTAACTCTGGTCACTAATGATGGGCTTGAGCAAATGCTGGGCTCTCCTCATCCCTGTTAACTCTGGGCCCTACTGATGGTCACGGTTAATAGGTAGGCCCTGGTTGTGGCTCCTTGTTAATTCTGGTCCTTAACGATGGGCTTGAGCAAAAGCTGAGGTCTGCTTGTTGCTGTTAATTCTGGTTCTTACTGCTGGCTATGGTTAACTCTGGTCCCTACTGATGATCATGGCTAATAGGAGGGCTTCTGGCTGCTTGTTAACTCTGGTACCTAATGATGGGCTCGACAAAAGCTGAGCTCTGTTTGTCGCGGTTAACTCTGGCCCCTACTGATGCCTCTCCTTCTCTCCGCAGGGGCGACCACCGGCAGGACCGCCGCGAGAGGCCCTACTGAGACCCCCCCGCGCCCCCTTCACCCCCCAACCCCCACGTTTTTTATTTGGAGCCCTGCCCCTGGGCCCCCCCACCTCCCGCGGGGTCTCCCCGCTTTTAACCCGACCCCCCTTGCCGACCCCCGACCCCCCATTAAAGTCTCGGGGGACGACATGGCCCTGCCTGGTCCTTTGGGGGGGGGATGCTGTTTGCCCTCATTAGGCTCCAGAGTGAACGCCCCCCCTGATGAGGCACTTCCGGCCCCGTCATGGTGCTCGTTAACCCCCTTGTTAGGCCCTGACGTGGCGCAGGGCGGGGCCGGCCCCTTCCGCTCCCGTGGCTTGGGCGGCGCCTATAGGGGCTGGGGGGGGGGGTGGCTCCTACAGGCGCTCGGGGGGGGGGCGGGGGGCTATAGCCGCGGTCGGGGCGTGTAGGGAGGGTGTGTTGCTGCACACCTCTATAGGAGCCTATAGGGAGGGGGGGTGGAGCCTATAGAAAACGCATCCAGCCCCGGGGGGGGGCCTGTAGGAAAGGGAGGGGCCCCTATGGGGCAGCTGGAGTTGGTACGGGCTATAGGGACTGGGGGGTCCTCTATAGTGTGCTGTAGCACCTATGGTGGGGGGCTGGAGGCAAGGGGGAGGCGCGGCCTCTAGGGCACCCTATAGGCCTGGTGGCCTCTGGAGGGGCTGGGGAGGCCCTATAGGGCCCCCGGGAGGGAGGGAGGGGAGCCCCTGGAGCGGCGGGAAGGGGGGGCGCTGCCCCTATCGAGGGGGGCTCGGCGGGGCGGGGCTGGGGGCGTGTCCGGCAGGTGGGGGCGTGTCCGGCAGGTGGCGGCGGCGCGGGCCGGCCGGAGCGGCCAGAGCGCCATGGGGCGGCGGGGGCGGGGGTCGCTGCTGCTGCCGCTGGTCCTGCTGCTGCTGCCGCCGCCGCCGCAGGGTGAGCCGGGCCACGGGGAGGGGAGGGGACCGGGGGTTGTGGGGGGACTCGGGGGGACAGGGAGGTGTGAGGGGACTCGGGGGGTGAGGGGACTCGGGGGGACAGGGAGGTGTGAGGGGACTCGGGGGGTGAGGGGACACGGGGGGGACAGGGAAGGGTGAGGGGACACGGGGGGGACAGGGAGGTGTGAGGGGACACGGGGGGTGAGGGGACACGGGGGGGACAGGGAAGGGTGAGGGGACTCGGGGGGTGAGGGGACACGGGGGGGACAGGGAAGGGTGAGGGGACTCGGGGGGACAGGGAAGGGTGAGGGGACTCGGGGGGTGAGGGGACACGGGGGGGACAGGGAGGTGTGAGGGGACACGGGGGGACAGGGAGGTGTGAGGGGACACGGGGGGACAGGGAAGGGTGAGGGGACTCGGGGGGTGAGGGGACACGGGGGGGACAGGGAAGGGTGAGGGGACACGGGGGGGACAGGGAGGTGTGAGGGGACACGGGGGGTGAGGGGACACGGGGGGGACAGGGAAGGGTGAGGGGACACGGGGGGTGAGGGGACACGGGGGGGACAGGGAAGGGTGAGGGGACTCGGGGGGTGAGGGGACACGGGGGGGACAGGGAAGGGTGAGGGGACTCGGGGGGACAGGGAAGGGTGAGGGGACTCGGGGGGTGAGGGGACACGGGGGGGACAGGGAGGTGTGAGGGGACTCGGGGGGTGAGGGGACACGGGGGGACAGGGAGGTGTGAGGGGACACGGGGGGACAGGGAAGGGTGAGGGGACTCGGGGGGTGAGGGGACACGGGGGGGACAGGGAAGGGTGAGGGGACACGGGGGGGACAGGGAGGTGTGAGGGGACTCGGGGGGACTCGGGACACGAAGGGACAGGGAAGGGTGAGGGGACTCGGGGGGTGAGGGGACTCGGGGACACGAAGGGACACCAGGTCTGAGGGGACACGAGGGGACGGGGTGTGGGGACAGGGGTGCGGGTGCACGGGGACATGGGGTGTGAAGGGGTGGGGGACATGGTCTCGAGGAGAGGGAGGTGTGGGGGGACAGCAGGTCTGGGGGGACACGGGGACAGGGAGATGCAGGGGGACATGGGGATGGGAGTGGGGGGGGGTCGTGAGGGGACTGAAGAGGGATCATGAGGGGACGGGGGTCTGAGGGGACCCAAGAACAGGGCGGTGTGAGGGGAGAGGGGGGGCTGTCGAGGGGACACGGGACGGGGGGTCTTGGGAGACATGGATGGCGTTGGGGACATGGGGAGAGCGAGGGGACATGGGGACAGGTGTGGGGAGACGTGGGGGGGAATGGGAGGTGTGGGAGGGGACGTGGGGAGGACGGGGAGGTGTGGAGGGACACGGGGACAGGCGTGGGGGGACAGGGAGGCGTGGGGGGACTTGGGGGAGTCGGGAGGGGACACGAGGGTGTGGGATGACTTAGGGGGTGCGAGGGATCACGAGAGGACGCGGAACACGGGGGTTGGGGGGGGGCGCTGGGGGCGTCACGGGGGATGAGAGGGGCACACGGCGGTGTGGATGGACCCAGGGTGACACGGGGGGTGTCACACCCCACGTCCCCGCGGGACACATTCCTCGGGGCAGGTTTTTCCGGCTCGGCCATCGCCCCGGATGCCCGGGTCCCCCCCGCCGGGGGGGTGTCCCCAGCGTGACTTTGCCGTTGTCACCTTCTCCTCCCCAGGTCACCGAGCGATGGTGGCGGCAGCCGATGAGTCAGGTGAGGGGTGGGGACACGGTGGCAGCTTTTGGGGGGGGGGGGGGCCCTGCCTTGCCCCGACACCGGGGGTCCCCGGGCACCCTGCCATCCGGACGCTGGGGTGCCACAGCAGGGGGTGTGGGGGGAGGGTCCTGGTGTCCCATGGGAGGGGGATAATGGGGCATCCCATGGTTTGGGGGGGGTCCTGGGTGCCGGTGTCCCGTGGCACGGGGAATATGAGGGGGGAGGTCCTGGGTGCTGGTGTCCCATGGGAGATAAAGGGGGGTCCTGTGGGGAGATGGGGGGGGTCTAAGCGTTGAGGGGGTGCTGGGGTCGCTGACACCCTCCCCCTCCGGAGGCCAGGGTCCCTGACACCTTCCCCCCCCTCTCCCAGAGCCCTGCGGCACCCCCGTGCTGAGGCGGGTGGTGGGGGGCACGGGGGCGCAGGCGGGACAGTGGCCCTGGCAGGTCAGCATCGCCTTCCAGGGGCGTCACGTCTGCGGGGGGTCCCTCATCGCCCCCGCCTGGGTCCTCACCGCCGCGCACTGCTTCCCACCGTGAGTACCCCTCCTCAGCGCCCCCAAATACCACTCCCCACCCAGAAACACTCCCCTGGCACCCCCAAACACTCCCGTGGCTTCCTCGGGGGGGGGCCCTCCTCGCTCTCCCTGGGGTACCTGGGGGTCCAGGGAGGTCCCCAGTGTCTGAGCGCCCCACCCCCCCCCCCCACACAGGGAGAACCCCCTCTCTGAGTACCGGGTGACACTGGGGACCCTGCAGCTCCTGTCCCCCCCCGCTGACGCCCAGGTGAGGCGGGTGGCCGCCGTCACCCGCCACCCCGCCTACCACGACGGGGACGTCACCGAGGGGCAGGGTGACATCGCCGGGGACCTGGCGCTGGCCCGGCTGGACCCCCCCGCCACCCTCACCCGCCTGGTGCGCCCCATCTGCCTGCCCGGCCCCGCCGTCCGCTTCCCCCCCGGCACCAACTGCACCGTCACCGGCTGGGGGGACGTCCACACCGCCGGTCAGTGTCACCCGGGGATGGGGGGGACACCGGTGCCACCGGGCGTGGCGGTGCCGCCAGCACCCACGTGGGCTGGGGCACCCGTGGCAGTGGGGGGCACTTGGGGCACCCGTGGCGGTTGGGGACACTGTTGTCACCGGGCTTGGGGGCACTGGGGGCACCCGTGGCGGTGGGGGGGACACTGTTGTCACCGGGCTTGGGGGCACTGGGGGCACCCGTGGCGGTGGGGGGGACACTGTTGTCACCGGGCTTGGGGGCACTGGGGGCACCCGTGGCGGTGGGGGACACTTGTCACCGCTCGCGGTGTCCCTGGGGGCAGCGGTGGGGGACGGGGCGTTGGGGGACACTGTTGTCACCGCCGCGTCCCCGCAGGGCCCCTCCCGCCCCCCAAGACGCTGCAGCAGCTGGAGGTGCCGCTCCTCAGCCACCGGCGCTGCCGCTGCCTCTACGCGAGGACGGGTGACACGGAGGGCCTGGGGACACCCGCCGGGGACACCCTCTGTGCCGGCTTCCCCCAGGGACAGCGCGACGCCTGCCAGGTGGGTGCCGCCGTCCCCACCCCCCGACCCCCTGCCCCAGCCCTCCACGTCCCCAACGCCCCTTTTCCTCCCTCTTCATCCTCCCTCACGGTCCCCCACGTCCCCAACGTCCCTCTTCATCCCCCCCCGACCCTCCACCACCCTGTCACCCACATCCGTGTCCCCGCAGGGTGACTCGGGGGGTCCCCTCTCCTGCCTGGTGGGGGACACCTGGCTGCTGGCGGGAGTGGTGAGCTGGGGGGAGGCCTGCGGCCTGCCCGGCCGCCCCGGCGTCTACACCCGCGCCGCCGCCCACGCCGCCTGGATCGCCGCCGCCGTCCCCGAGGCCCCCCTGCGCCACCCCCACCTCCCCCCCTTCGCCGAGGACGACGTCCCCTGCGAGGACGGGGACCCCCTGGCGGTGCCCCCCGCGGCCTGGCCCCGGCCTCTGCCCCCCAAAGGAGACAGCAGCGCTGCCCACCCAGCCGCTCGCCCCGGCCACCTCCTGCTGCTGCTGGGGCTCCTGCTGCCCCTCGGCCTCCGATGAGCACCCCGAGGGGCTGGGGGCACCCCGAAGGGGCGGGGGGGGCAACCCCCCCCAAGCTGGCACCCAAAATGACTTGTGACACCCAAGATGGGTCATGGCGCCCAAGACGGATCACGGCACCCACCAACTTGGCCCCCATGATGGCTGACAGCACCCAAACGGACTCACGGGACCCCCAACTCGGCACCCAGGATGGCTGACAGCACCCAAACGGGCTCACGGGACCCCCAACTTGGCACCCAGGATGGCTGACAGCACCCAAACGGGCTCACGGGACCCCCAACTCGGCACCCAGGATGGCTGACAGCACTCAAACGGACTCACGGGACCCCCAACTCGGCACCCAGGATGGCTGACAGCACCCAAACGGACTCACGGGACCCCCAACTCGGCCCCCATGATGGCTGACAGCACCCAAACGGGCTCACGGGACCCCCAACTCGGCACCCAGGATGGCTGACAGCACCCAAACGGGCTCACGGGACCCCCAACTCGGCACCCAGGATGGCTGACAGCACCCAAACGGGCTCACGGGACCCCCAACTCGGCACCCAGGATGGCTGACAGCACCCAAACGGACTCACGGGACCCCCCCAACTCGGCACCCAGGATGGCTGACAGCACCCAAACGGACTCACGGGACCCCCAACTCGGCCCCCAGGCTGGCTAGGCTGGCTGACAGCACCCAAACGGGCTCACGGGACCCCCAACTCGGCACCCAGGATGGCTGACAGCACCCAAACGGGCTCACGGGACCCCCAACTTGGCACCCAGGATGGCTGACAGCACCCAAACGGGCTCACGGGACCCCCAACTCGGCACCCAGGATGGCTGACAGCACCCAAACGGACTCACGGGACCCCCCCAACTCGGCACCCAGGATGGCTGACAGCACCCAAACGGACTCACGGGACCCCCAACTCGGCACCCAGGCTGGCTAGGCTGGCTGACAGCACCCAAACGGGCTCACGGGACCCCCAACTCGGCACCCAGGCTGGCTAGGCTGGCTGACAGCACCCAAACGGGCTCACGAGACCCCCAACTCGGCACCCAGGATGGCTGACAGCACTCAAACGGACTCACGGGACCCCCAACTCGGCACCCAGGATGGCTGACAGCACCCAAACGGGCTCACGGGACCCCCCAACTCGGCACCCAGGATGGCTGACAGCACCCAAACAGGCTCACGAGACCCCCCAACTCGGCACCCAGGATGGCTGACAGCACCCAAACGGGCTCACGGGACCCCCAACTCGGCACCCAGGATGGCTGACAGCACCCAAACGGGCTCACGGGACCCCCAACTCGGCACCCAGGATGGCTGACAGCACCCAAACGGGCTCACGGGACCCCCAACTCGGCACCCACGACGGACCATGACCGCCACGCTGGCTCCGGGCGCCCATAACGGTTTGTGGCACCCACCGTAACCCTGAGCCCCCCCCAACTAGTCACCCACATTGTCCCCCTCCCAAATAAACCACCCGAGCACTCCACTTCCTCCTTTATCGGTGTTGGGGGGCGCCCCACGGCAGGTGGGGGACACGGTGGGGACCCCCCAAAGTCCAGGGTGGGGATGAGGGGGGAGGCTGAGCCCGGTCACAACTCGCCGCAGCGATGGCACCTTCACTTCTTGGCCACCTTCGCCTGCTTGTGCTTCGGGGGGGCCCAGCGCAGGCAGATGGAGTCGACTGGGGGGGGAGGGCGCAGAGAGGCAATATGGGGGTGGGCAGGAGTTGGGGACCCCCTCCCCCAAGTTTTGGGGGGGCATGCGTTAAGGGTAGGGTCAACAACGCACCGGTGATGGGCGGCTTCTTGTACTGGGCGCTCTTGAGGTGCTCCTCCACCAGTTTGGGGGTGACGCAGATGACGTGCTGCCCCTTCCAGTACTTGACCATGTTGAGGGACTGGAGGGTGCTGATGATGTCGGTCTGGGTGATGCTGGTCATCTGGCTGGGGGGGGCGGCACGGGGGGTTACTGGGAGCACTGGGAGGGGGAGGGAGGGAGGCTGGGGGGGCTGGAGGTCTGGCTGGGAGGGTTGGGCAGTGGGCCGTGGGGTGTAAGGGGTTACTGGAGCACTGGGAGGGGGAGGGAGGGAGGCTGGAGGTCTGGCTGGGAGGGTGGGCAGCGGGCTGTGGGGCGTAAGGGGTTACTGGGAGCACTGGGAGGGGTTACTGGTGGCTACTGGGGTGCTGGCGGGCACTGGAAGGGATGGAGAAGGGCCTGGGAAGTCAGGCAGGATCTCCTGGAGCACCCATGAGCCAGCGCTACTGAGTTATGGGGGAGCTAGTGGTGCCACTGGGAGGCTACTGGGAGTCACTGGGAGGCTACTGGGAGCCACTGGTGCCCACCTGAGGTCCTTGATGGAGAGGGTGCCCCGGAAGTCCCGCAGGATCTCCAGCAGCACCCAGGACCAGTAGCTGCGGTAGCTCAGCTTCCCCAGGTCCGACAGCGGCTTCTCGGGGGAACCCACCGTGCTCTCCAGTTTGGACAGCTCGTAACCTGCCGGGGGGTGCCCAGGGGTGCGTGGGGGGCGCCCGGGGGTCCCCGGGGACCCCCCCGCCCCACTTTAGAGGGACACACCCCCCCCCCCCCCGACTCACTGAAGGCGATGAGGAACTTGCCGTAGCCGCGGCGCTGGTAGGGCGGCAGCGTCAGGATGCAGGCGACGTTGTTGCCGTCGGGAGACTCCTTCTCCTGCGGGGTGACGGGGGCGGGTGACGCTGGGGGTGACGCGAGGAGGGTGACGGGGGCGGGTGACGCTGGGGGTGACGCGAGGAGGGGTGTCACCTTGGAGAAGTAGCCGACGATGTGGGCGCCCTGTCGGTCCACCTCGGTCAGGAGGTAGAAGACAAAGGGCTCGACGTCGAAGTAGAGGGTTTTGTGGTCGAGGAAGAGCTTGGCCAGCAGGCAGAGGTTCTGGCAGTAGATCTAGGGGGGCGTCACATGACGTCGCGTGTCACCACGTGTCGTCACGGGTCACCTCCGTGTCACACACACACTCCCCCCGGTACCTTGTGGTCTTTGCCGTCCACCTCGTAGACGGAGATGTTGCTCTTGCGGTAGATCTCCCGCCCCGGCGGCTGCCGCCACTGGCACTGGCCCTGGGGATGGTCACGCGTGTCACCCTGTGCGTCACGCGTGTCCCCAGCGTGTCCCATGTCTGTCCCTGGTGTGTCCCACGTGTGTCATGCGTGTCCCCTGCCTGGTGGCCATAGGTGTGCTCAGACCTCGCGTCCTCGAGGCAGCACTCAGCCTGCCCTGTGCTCTGCATGTGTGTCCCTACGTGTCCCCCACATGTCACATGCATGTCACAGGCATGTCACACGTGTCCCCTACCAGGTGGGGGCGGTAGGTGCGCTCGAACTTCACGTACTTGAGGCAGTACTCGCAGATCCAGAGCTCGGGCTGCCCCAGGCTCTGTGTGTGTGCGTCCCCATGTGTCCCCACATGTCCCCCCGCGTGTCACACGCGTGTCACACGTGTCCCCTACCAGGTGGAGGCGGTAGGTGCGCTCGAACTTCATGTACTTGAGGCAGTACTCGCAGATCCAGAGCTTGGGCTGCTTCCCGTAGTCCTCGGGGAAGGGGGAGAAGTACCAGGCGTCGATCTCAAAGTGCCCGATGTGGATCTTGTCCACGTACTTCACCTTCGTGATCTGCCGCGGGGGGACGCGGGGGGTCACCCCGGGTTTGGGGACCTCCCTGGGACCCCTGGGGACCGCCCGGGACCCCTCCAGGACCCCTGGGGACCCCCCCCAAGGACTCACGGCCTCGTGCTCCTTCTCCAGCGCCGCCGTGGTGGGGTCCATCTCGGCGTAGGTCTGCAAAAGGCCTCCCAGTAACTCCAGTGCAGCCCCTCAGGGGTTCTAGTAAATCCCCAGGGCTTGCTTCCCCAGTAACTCCCAGGGCCCCAAATGTCTTCCCAGTACCTCCCAGTTGCCGCCCAGCACCCCGTAACACCCTCCCAGTGCTTCCCGGTACCCCTTAACACCCTCCCACCGCCCTCCAGTCACCTTCCAGCACCCCTTAGCAGCCTCCCAGTTCCTCCCAGCTGCCCCCAACACCCTCCCAGCGCCCTCCAGCACCCTCCCAGCAATCCCAATCATCCTCCCAGTGCCCTCCCAGCGCTCCAAATCATCCCCCCAGCGCCCCCCCAACACCCTCCCAGCACCCTCCATTGCCTTCTCAGTGCCCCCCAATGCCCCTCCCAGTGCCCCCCAACGCCCTCCAGCACCCTCCCAGCAATCCCAATCATCCCCCCAGCGCCCCCCCAACACCCTCCATCGCCTCCTCAGTGCCCCCCAATGCCCTCCATGGCCCTCCCAGTGCCCCCCAACTCCCTCCATCACCTTCTCAGTGCTCCCCAACGCCCTCCATCGCCCCCCCAGTGCCCCCCCAACACCCTCCATCACCTCCTCAGTGCCCCCCAATGCCCTCCATGGCCCTCCCAGTGCCCCCCAACGCCCTCCATCGCCTTCTCAGTGCTCCCAACGCCCTCCATCACCCCCCCAGTGCCCTCCATCGCCTTCTCAGTGCCCCCCATCGCCCCCCCAGTGCCCCCACCTTCTGGACGTGGTTGATCTCATCGTGCTTGCGTTTCTGGTTGCGGGTGATCTTGCGCTCGGGCTGCTCGGCCAGCTCGCCCAGGAACTGCTCCGAGCTCTTCTGCACCGCCTCCTTCAGCGTCTTGGTCAGCGCCAGGCGGTTCTTGTCCACCCACTCGTCCAGTCGGCGGTTAACTGGGAGCACCGGGAGCTCAGCGGGGGGGTCCCGCCGCTCCCCGCCCCCTCTCCCAGCGCCTCCCAGTACTCACAGCCCACGTAGTGGACGTAATACTCCTCGCGCCCCTCCTGCTCGTTCAGGCGGGACTGGATCACCTCCGCCGAGTCTGCGGGCGGGAACTGGGACCAGTGCTCTGGCGGGGCTGGGACCAGTTACCAGCGTGCCAAGCCCCCTCCCAGTTTGGCCCAGCCCTGCTGTGATGGGATTTGTACCGGCCCCAGTTCAGCCCAGCCCCGCTCACATACTGGTCCCAGTCCCACCGTTCCCCTCTCCTGACCCCAGTTCACCCCGGTGCCAGCCACATGCTCGCCCCAGTCGCGGTCCCCTCCGGCCCCAGTTCACCCAGTCCCGCTTCCCCCGGCCCCAGACCGCCCAGCCGCGGTCCCCTCCGGCCCCAGTTCACCCAGTCCCGCTTCCCCCGGCCCCAGTCCGCCCCAGCCGCGGTCCCCTCCGGCCCCAGTTCACCCAGTCCCGCTTCCCCCGGCCCCAGTCCGCCCCAGTCGCGGTCCCCTTCGGCCCCAGTCCCGGTGCCCCCCGGCCCCAGACCGCCCAGGGCCCGGCCCCAGTCCGCCCCAGCCGCGGTCCCCTCCGGCCCCAGTTCACCCAGTCCCGCTTCCCCCGGCCCCAGTCCGCCCCAGTCGCGGTCCCCTCCGGCCCCAGTCCCGGTGCCCCCCGGCCCCAGACCGCCCAGGGCCCGGCCCCAGTCCGCCCGCTCACGCCAGGTCCCGTCCGCCCGCCGGCACAGGTACGTCTCCCCGATCTCCACCGTCACCTCCGCCTCCCGCGGCGGCGGGGGCGGCGGCGGCGAGGCCGAGGAAGCCGCGGGGGCCCGTCCCGCCGCCGCCTCCTCGGGGCCTCCCCCGCGCTGCCGCCCGCCCTCGGGGCCGCCGCCGCCGCCGCCGCCGCCCCCCGCCGCATCCAGGCCCGCTCCGGGGCCTCCGACGGGGGCCGCCGCCGCCTCCGCCATCTTCCTCCGTCCGGGCGTCGCGCCGGAAGTGGCGTCAGAGGCGCGACAGGGCGGTGAGCGCGTGACGCCGGGCGCGCGTTGCTAGGAGACGGCGGAGCGGCGGCAGGCCAGTGTCTCCCAGTGACGCTCCCGGTGTCCCCCGGAGTCCCCCAGCCCATCCGGTGTCCCTCCCAGTGCCCCCAGTGTCTCCCAGTGACGCTCCCGGTGTCCCCCGGAGTCCCCCAGCCCACCCGGTGTCCCTCCCAGTGCCCCCCAGTGTCTCCCAGTGACGCTCCCGGTGTCCCCCGGAGTCCCCCAGCCCATCCGGTGTCCCTCCCAGTGCCCCCCAGTGTCTCCCAGTGACGCTCCCGGTGTCCCCCGGAGTCCCCCAGCCCATCCGGTGTCCCTCCCAGTGCCCCCCAGTGTCTCCCAGTGACGCTCCCGGTGTCCCCCGGAGTCCCCCAGCCCATCCGGTGTCCCTCCCAGTGCCCCCCAGTGTCTCCCAGTGACGCTCCCGGTGTCCCCCGGAGTCCCCCAGCCCATCCGGTGTCCCTCCCAGTGCCCCCCAGTGTCTCCCAGTGACGCTCCCGGTGTCCCCCGGAGTCCCCCAGCCCACCCGGTGTCCCTCCCAGTGCCCCCCAGTGTCTCCCAGTGACGCTCCCGGTGTCCCCCGGAGTCCCCCAGCCCATCCGGTGTCCCTCCCAGTGCCCCCCAGTGTCTCCCAGACTGTCTAGAGTCCCCCCCAGGTGTCCTGTAGGCCCCGCCACAGTGCGTCCAGTGTCTCCCACTTCTCTCCCAGTGTATCCCAGTCTCCCCCCAGAGCCCTCCAACCTCTCCCAGTGTCCCCCCAGTGTCTCCCAGTGTCCCCCCAGTATCTCCCAGTCCATCCAGAGTCCTCCCAGTGTCCCCCAGGCCCCACCGCAGTGCATCCGCTGTCTCCCAGTTCCCTCCCAGTGCCCCCCAGAGCCCCCCACGCCATCCAGTGTCCCTCCCAGTCCCTCCCAGCGACCCTCCCAGTGCCACCCCAAGACCGCCCCGCCCTGCAGTGATGCTCCAGGTCCTTTATTGCCGCCATCTCGGCGCTAACGAGGGCGCCGCGACGAGGGACTGCGGGGATGACACCCCTCCCCAGCCTGCCATGTCCCTGGGTGTCCCCAGGGGGTCCCCAGGGGGTCCCCAGGTGTCCCTGGTGTCCCAGGGGGTCCCCAGGTGTCCCCAGGGTGGCTCCAAGGTCCCGCTTTAGGCCCAGATGTAGTGTGGTGGGCACGGTGTGGCGGTGAGGGCCACCAGGTGCCACGCTCCTTCATTAGGCCCTAAAGAGGTGCCACCGTGATGGACCACGGCATGGAGATGCCACCACCCCGTCCTGTCCCGCTGAGTCCCCAGAGTGTCCCCAACCCACCTCCAAGGTCCAACCATCGCGTGGTGGACACCGTGCCATGCTACCGGGCTCCTTCGTTAGGCCCTAACGAGGTTCCCCCACGACGGACCCCGCCGCGGGGATGCTGGCGCCCATCCCGTCCTGGTGAACGTCCCCGATCCTTGTCCAAGGGCGCTACGGGCCGCACGCCGGGTCCCCGTCGGGGTGGACCTTGAGGTGACGGGTGAACTGGGGCTTGTAGCGGAAGCGCTTGCCGCAGCGCCCGCAGCCGTAGGGCTTCTCCCCGGTGTGGATGCGCTGGTGCTTGACCAGGTTGGAGCTGACGCAGAAGCTCTTGCCGCAGGCGCCGCAGCGGAAGGGTCGCTCGCCCGTGTGGGTGCGCTGGTGCTCGATGAGCGTGGAGCTCTGCCCGAAGGCCTTCCCGCACTCCCCGCACCGGTAGGGCCGCTCACCGGTGTGGGTCCGCTGGTGGGACGCCAAGTGGGTCTTCTTCTTGAAGCGCTTCCCGCATTGCCCGCAGGAGAAGGGCTTCTCCCCCGTGTGGGTCCGCTCGTGCTTGACCAGGTTGGAGCTGAGGCTGAAGGTCTTCCCGCAGCGCCCGCAGCCGTAGGGTTTCTCCCCGGTGTGGGTCCGGAGATGTTTGACCAGGTTGGAGGTCCGTCCGAAGGTCTTCCCGCACTCGGGGCAGGCGTAGGGCATCTCGCCGGTGTGGGTGCGGTGATGCTCGGTCAAGGTGGAGCTGCGGCTGAAGGCGCGGGCGCAGACCGGGCAGGTGTAGGGCTTCTCGCCGGTGTGGGTCCGGAGGTGCTCGGCCAAGGTGGAGCTGCGGCTGAAGCTCTTCTCGCAATGGCCGCAGGTGAAGGGCTTCTCGCCCGTGTGGGTGCGCTGGTGCTCGATCAGGTTGGAGCTCTGCCCGAAGGCCTTCCCGCACTCGGTGCAGCGGTAGGGCTTCGGCGGCGCCCTGCCGCCCTCCAGGAGACCCAGCAGGTTGATGAAGCCGCGTGGGCGACCACCGCCGCGGGCTGGCGCCGCGGCGCCTGCGAGAGGGGGGAGGAACGTCCGTTGGGTCGTCGTGAACCGCGGAGGGAGGCTCCACGGAGGAGAACATCCCCTGTGGGTCAGTCTGTGGCCACGGGGGGAGGCTCCACAAAGGAGAACATCCCCTGTGGGTCAGTCTGTGGCCACGGGGGGAGGCTCCATGGAGGAGAACATCTCCTGTGGGTCAGTCTGTGGCCATAGGGGGAGGCTCCGTGGAGGAGAACATCCCCTGTGGGTCAGTCTGTGGCCACGGGGGGAGGCTCCACAAAGGAGAACATCCCCTGTGGGTCAGTCTGTGGCCACGGGGGGAGGCTCCATGGAGGAGAACATCTCCTGTGGGTCAGTCTGTGGCCACGGGGGGAGGCTCCACGGAGGAGAACATCTCCCGTGGGTCAGTCTGTGGCCATAGGGGGAGGCTCCACGGAGGAGAACATCTCCTGTGGGTCAGTCTGTGGCCACAGGGGGAGGCTCCATGGAGGAGAACATCCCCTGTGGGTCAGTCTGTGGCCACGGGGGGAGGCTCCGTGGAGGAGAACATCTCCCGTGGGTCAGTCTGTGGCCATAGGGGGAGGCTCCGTGGAGGAGAACATCTCCCGTGGGTCAGTCTGTGGCCACGGGGGGAGGCTCCACGGAGGAGAACATCTCCTGTGGGCCAGTCTGTGGCCATAGGGGGAGGCTCCATGGAGGAGAACATCTCCTGTGGGTCAGTCTGTGGCCATAGGGGGAGGCTCCATGGAGGAGAACATCTCCTGTGGGTCAGTCTGTGGCCATAGGGGGAGGCTCCATGGAGGAGAACATCTCCTGTGGGTCAGTCTGTGGCCATGTGGGTCAGTCTGTGGCCATAGGGGGAGGCTCCATGGAGGAGAACATCTCCTGTGGGTCAGTCTGTGGCCATAGGGGGAGGCTCCGTGGAGGAGAACATCTCCCGTGGGTCAGTCTGTGGCCACGGGGGGAGGCTCCACGGAGGAGAACATCTCCTGTGGGCCAGTCTGTGGCCATAGGGGGAGGCTCCATGGAGGAGAACATCTCCTGTGGGTCAGTCTGTGGCCATAGGGGGAGGCTCCATGGAGGAGAACATCTCCTGTGGGTCAGTCTGTGGCCACGGGGGGAGGCTCCATGGAGGAGAACATCTCCTGTGGGTCAGTCTGTGGCCACGGGGGGAGGCTCCGTGGAGGAGAACATCTCCTGTGGGTCAGTCTGTGGCCACGGGGGGAGGCTCCATGGAGGAGAACATCCCCTGTGGGTCAGTCTGTGGCCACGGGGGGAGGCTCCGTGGAGGAGAACATCTCCTGTGGGTCAGTCTGTGGCCATAGGGGGGAGGCTCCACAAAGGAGAACATCTCCCACATGGTATTTGCCCACCTTGAGGACCACTCCCAGCCTAAGACCATCTCCTGGGCGATATTTTTCCAGCCAAGCAGGAGAACGTCTCCTGGCCACCATTTTCTCTGCCATGGATGAGTGTTCCCAGTAGAAGCCTATCCCCTCGCCCACATTTTCCCCATTTCCCTGTTTTTTTCCCCAAAGGATGATCTCCTGGCTGCTTCTCCGGCCACCCCCCCCGCTGTGTCCCCCTCCTCACCTGCGCAGGGCTCTGTAGGGGGGTCCCCGTCACCCCGCTCCCGGGGAGGGCACGGCTCGACCCCCGGCTCCATCGCGCTGGCTGGGGGCCTCAGGCAGAAACGGGGGGAAAAAAGGCAATAAATGAAAAAAAAAAAAATCCCGATGTTTTTCACCCAAATCAAACGATTCCCCCCCCCAGATTGCACCCCCGTGCCGTTAGGTAGTTTGGCAGCCCCCACACCTGGGAGCAGTCAGCCCGATTTCCCCCTTTTTCACCCCGAAACACCACCCCCTTAGGTAACCCTGCATCTCAATTTCTGCAATCAATCAGCCCGTTTTCCCTCTTTTTCACCCCAAAACGTTATCCCCACAATGAGTTAATTTTGCACCCCCCACCCCTCCAAGCAACCCGCGCATTTTCCTCTGCTTTTCCCCCCCAAAACACGATCCCCACAATGGGTTAATGCCGCGCCCCTCCCCCACCTGAGCGCGAAGTCCCATTTCCCCCTTTTTCAGCCCAAAACACCGTCCTCACAATGAGTTACTTCCACACCTCCCCCCCCCCCCCGCGAGGAATCAGCCCAATTTCTCCCTTTCACCCCAAAACACGGTCCCCACAATGAGTTAATTTCACAAACCCCTCCCCCACGAGAGCAACCCCCTTTTTCACCCCCAAACGCCCCCCCCCCACACGTTATCTCCTCCCCCGCCCGACCCAAGACATCGACCCATTTTCCCCCTTTTTCCCCCAAAAACCCGGGGAGGCGGGGAACACTCACCCTGCCCCCGCGACTGCTGCGGCAGCTCCCGGCGCTGCCAGGCCCAATCCGGGTGTTTTTCGACCCAAAACGGCGGCTCTTTGCCCGTTCCGGACAATGGTGGCGGGAGAACAGCGCTTCCTGCCGCAAAGGCTGGCGGGGACACGCCAAGAACACGCGTGGCCCCAGGGAACATGTGAAGGGACACGGGTGGTCCCAGGGAACGTGTGAAGGGACACGGGTGGTCCCTGGGAACGTGTGAAGGGACACGGGTGGTCCCAGGGAACACGTGAAGGGACACGGGTGGTCCCAGGGAACGTGTGAAGGGACACGGGTGGTCCCAGGGAACATGTGAAGGGACACGGGTGGTCCCTGGGAACGTGTGAAGGGACACGGGTGGTCCCAGGGAACACGTGAAGGGACACGGGTGGTCCCTGGGAACACGTGAAGGGACACGGGTGGTCCCTGGGAACATGTGAAGGGACACGGGTGGTCCCAGGGAACACGTGAAGGGACACGGGTGGTCCCTGGGAACGTGTGAAGGGACACGGGTGGTCCCAGGGAACGTGTGAAGGGACACGGGTGGTCCCTGGGAACGTGTGAAGGGACACGGGTGGTCCCAGGGAACGTGTGAAGGGACATGGGTGGTCCCTGGGAACGTGTGAAGGGACACGGGTGGTCCCTGGGAACGTGTGAAGGGGCACGGGTGGTCCCTGGGAACACGTGAAGGGACACGGGTGGTCCCAGGGAACGTGTGAAGGGACACGGGTGGTCCCTGGGAACACATGAAGGGACACGGGTGGTCCCTGGGAACACGTGAAGGGACACGGGTGGTCCCAGGGAACGTGTGAAGGGACACGGGTGGTCCCAGGGAACACGTGAAGGGACACGGGTGGTCCCTGGGAACATGTGAAGGGACACGGGTGGTCCCTGGGAACGTGTGAAGGGACACGGGTGGTCCCAGGGAACACGTGAAGGGACACGGGTGGTCCCTGGGAACGTGTGAAGGGACACGGGTGGTCCCTGGGAACGTGTGAAGGGACACGGGTGGTCCCTGGGAACACGTGAAGGGACACGGGTGGTCCCTGGGAACGTGTGAAGGGGCACGGGTGGTCCCTGGGAACGTGTGAAGGGACACGGGTGGTCCCAGGGAACACGTGAAGGGACACGGGTGGTCCCAGGGAACGTGTGAAGGGACACGGGTGGTCCCAGGGAACACGTGAAGGGACACGGGTGGTCCCTGGGAACACGTGAAGGGACATGGGTGGTCCCAGGGAACACGTGAAGGGACACGGGTGGTCCCAGGGAACGTGTGAAGGGACACGGGTGGTCCCTGGGAACACGTGAAGGGACATGGGTGGTCCCAGGGAACATGTGAAGGGACACGGGTGGTCCCAGGGAACGTGTGAAGGGACACGGGTGGTCCCTGGGAACACGTGAAGGGACACGGGTGGTCCCTGGGAACATGTGAAGGGACACGGGTGGCCCCAGGGAACACGTGAAGGGACACGGGTGGTCCCTGGGAACATGTGAAGGGACACGGGTGGTCCCTGGGAACACATGAAGGGACACGGGTGGTCCCAGGGAACATGTGAAGGGACACGGGTGGTCCCAGGGAACACATGAAGGGACACGGGTGGTCCCTGGGAACACGTGAAGGGACACGGGTGGTCCCTGGGAACGTGTGAAGGGACACGGGTGGTCCCAGGGAACGTGTGAAGGGACACGGGTGGTCCCTGGGAACGTGTGAAGGGACACGGGTGGTCCCTGGGAACACGTGAAGGGACACGGGTGGTCCCAGGGAACATGTGAAGGGACACGGGTGGTCCCAGGGAACGTGTGAAGGGACACGGGTGGTCCCAGGGAACACGTGAAGGGACACGGGTGGTCCCTGGGAACACGTGAAGGGACACGGGTGGTCCCAGGGAACATGTGAAGGGACACGGGTGGTCCCAGGGAACGTGTGAAGGGACACGGGTGGTCCCAGGGAACACGTGAAGGGACACGGGTGGTCCCTGGGAACACGTGAAGGGACACGGGTGGTCCCAGGGAACATGTGAAGGGACACGGGTGGTCCCAGGGAACACGTGAAGGGACACGGGTGGTCCCTGGGAACGTGTGAAGGGACACGGGTGGTCCCAGGGAACGTGTGAAGGGACACGGGTGGTCCCAGGGAACACGTGAAGGGACACGGGTGGTCCCTGGGAACATGTGAAGGGACACGGGTGGTCCCAAGGAACACGTGAAGGGACACAGGTGGTCCCAGGGAACGTGTGAAGGGACACGGGTGGCCCCAGGGAACACGTGAAGGGACACGGGTGGTCCCAGGGAACACGTGAAGGGACACGGGTGGTCCCTGGGAACGTGTGAAGGGACACGGGTGGCCCCAGGCAACATGTGAAGGGACACGGGTGGTCCCTGGGAACGTGTGAAGGGACACGGGTGGTCCCTGGGAACATGTGAAGGGACACGGGTGGCCCCAGGCAACATGTGAAGGGACACGGGTGGCCCCTGGGAACACGTGAAGGGACACGGGTGGTCCCTGGGAACGTGTGAAGGGACACGGGTGGCCCCAGGCAACATGTGAAGGGACACGGGTGGTCCCTGGGAACGTGTGAAGGGACACGGGTGGTCCCTGGGAACATGTGAAGGGACACGGGTGGCCCCAGGCAACATGTGAAGGGACACGGGTGGTCCCTGGGAACGTGTGAAGGGACACGGGTGGCCCCTGGGAACGTGTGAAGGGACACGGGTGGTCCCAGGGAACACGTGAAGGGACACGGGTGGTCCCAGGGAACACGTGAAGGCTCCCAGTAAATGCCTAGTGCCTCCCCCGGCCCTCCCAGTGCCCCCGGTGCCCCGCCAGTCCCTCCCCAGTGCTCCCAGTACCCCCAGTGCTCTCCCAGTCCCTCCCCAGTACCCCCAGTGCCCCCCCATGCCCTCCCCAGTAACCCCAGTAACCCCCAGTGCCCCCCCAGTCCCTCCAGTGCCCCCCCAGTCCCTCCCCAGTACCACCGGTGCACCCCCAGTCCCTCCCCAGTAACCCCAGTAACCCCCGGTGCCCCCGCAGACCCTCCCCAGTAACCCCAGTAACCCCCGGTGCCCCCCCAGACCCTCCCCAGTAACCCCAGTAACCCCCAGTGCCCCCCCAGTCCCTCCAGTGCCCCCCCCAGTCCCTCCCCAGTACCCCCAGTGTCCCCCCATGCCCTCCCCAGTAACCCCAGTAACCTCCAGTGCCCCCCCAGTCCCTCCCCAGTACCCCCGGTGCCCCCCCAGTCCCTCCCCAGTAACCCCAGTAACCCCAACAGCAGCGTTCACCACTATTTATTGGAATCCTGGGGGTCCCCCCAAGCCCTCCCCCACCCAGGAGGGACCCGGGCGCCCGGGGCGGCTCGAGTTCACCCGGCTCCGGCGTTGGGGGGCGGTGCCGGACCCTGGGACCCCCTTGGGGGGGTGGGGAGATGGGGGTCACGGGGAGCGGGGAGGCGGCTCTGGGGCAGGGCGATGGATGCCGGGAGGGTCCCCCAAGACGAGGCCACGGCCTTGGGGCACCGCGATGGCCCTGGGGCAGGGCGATGGATGCCGGGAGGGTCCTCCAAGACGAGGCCATGGCCTTGGGGCACCGCGATGGCTCTGGGGCAGGGCGATGGATGCCGGGAGGGTCCTCCAAGACGAGGCCATGGCCTTGGGGCACCGCGATGGCTCTGGGGCAGGGCGATGGATGCCGGGAGGGTCCCCCAAGACGAGGCCACGGCCTTGGGGCACCGCGATGGCCCTGGGGCAGGGCGATGGATGCCGGGAGGGTCCTCCAAGACGAGGCCATGGCCTTGGGGCACCGCGATGGCTCTGGGGCAGGGCGATGGATGCCGGGAGGGTCCTCCAAGACGAGGCCATGGCCTTGGGGCACCGCGATGGCTCTGGGGCAGGGCGATGGATGCCGGGAGGGTCCCCCAAGACGAGGCCACGGCCCCGGGGGCACGCTCACGGGCCCGGCCCGCGCCGGGGCACCCTGGCCTGGGTCAAGGGCGGTCTCAGGCGAGGTGGGTGCGCTGGTGCTTGCTGAAGGCCGAGCTCCACCCGAAGGTCTTGCCGCACTGGGCGCAGCGGTAGGGCCGCTCGCCGGTGTGGGTGTGCCGGTGCTCCAGGAGGTTGGCGCTCTGCCGGAAGCTCTTGCCGCAGTCCCCGCAGCGGTAGGGCCGCTCGCCGGTGTGGGTGCGCCGGTGCTTGGCCAGGTGGGAATTCTGGCAGAAGCTCTTGCCGCAAAGCCCACAGGTGTAGGGTCGCTCGCCGGTGTGGGTGCGCTGGTGCTGGATGAGGTTGGAGCTCTGCCGGAACGCCTTCCCGCACTCGGTGCAGCGGTAGGGCCGCTCGCCGGTGTGGGTCAGCCGGTGCTTGGCCAGGTAGGAGCCGAGGGCGAAGCCCTTGCCACAGAGCGGGCAGAAGTGCCGCTCGCCCGCCCCGTGGGTCCGCCGGTGCTCGGCCAGGTTGGAGCTCTGGCTGAAGATCTTGCCGCACTCGGGGCACTTGTAGGGCTTCTCGCCGGTGTGGGTCACCTGGTGCCGGAGGAGCTTGGAGCTCTGCCCGAAGGCTTTGCCGCACTCCGGGCACTTGTAGGGCTTGGCGGGCGGGCGGCAAGCGCGGAGGTGCCGGGCTAACCGGCAGCTCCAAAGGAAGGCGGCTCCGCAGTGGGGACAGCCCAGGGGCTGCTCCGGCTGGTGGTGCCGCAGCCCGGCCGGCTGCGCGTAGGCTTTGCCGCAAGCCTCGCAGCGGTAGGGCTTGGCCGCCGGACCGTGCCGTCGCCGGCGGTGCCGGGCCAGCTGGGCGCTGCCCTCAAAACGCTCGGGGCAGAGCGGGCAGGCGAAGGCACCGGCGTGGGTCTGCCGGTGGAGCAGCAGGGTGCCACCGTGCCGGAAGGCCTGGCCGCACTCCTCGCAGCGGTGCGGCCGGTCGTCGGCGCGGTCATCGCCGTCGCGGTCCTCGCCGGCGGCGCCCCGATCCCCGGCGTCGCCGCCGTGATGCTTCTTGCGGTGTCCGGCCAGCGCCGCCGGCCGGGGGAACTGCTCGCCGCAGTCCCGGCACCGGTGCCCGCCGTGAGCCCCGCGCCGGTGCTTGGCCAGGTCGGAGCTGACGGCGAAGCGACGGCCGCACTCGGGGCAGCCGTAGGGCCGCTCGCCGGTGTGGGTCCGCCGGTGGGTGGCCAGGGTGGACTTACGACCGAAAGCGCGGCCGCATTCGGGGCAGCCGTAGGGCCGCTCGCCGGTGTGGGTCCGGCGGTGGTGGACCAAGGTGGAGCTCTGGCTGAAGCGGGCGCCGCACTGCCCGCAGCGGAAGGGTTTCTCGCCGGTGTGGGTCCGCTGGTGCTCCAGGAGGGTGGACCCTCGGCTGAAGGCTTTGCCGCACTCGCCGCAGGCGTGGGGCTTGGCGCCGGCGTGGCCCTTGCGGTGCTCCAGCAGCGACGAGCTCCAGCCGAAGGCCTTGCCGCACTCCCCGCAGCGGTAGGGCCGCTCGCCCGTGTGCACCCGCCGGTGCTTCAGGAGGTTGGAGCTCTGGGCGAAGGCTTTGCCGCACTCGCCGCAGCGGTAGGGCCGGGGGGTGGCCCCCCCGCCGCCGCCTTCAGCCTCCTCCTCCTCCTCCTCCTCCTCCTCCTCGTCCTCCTCACCTGCAAGGGAGGGGGACAGTGGGGGTCACCCGCGCCGCAGTCCCCCCGACCCGCACCGCCGGCACGACGGCGAGGACTCACCCGGCGGCGGCATGGCGGCGGCGGCCGGTCCCGTGGGTGGCGGGGGGGAGCTGCGGAGGCAAACGGGGCTGGCTGGTGGCGGCGCCCGTGGGGACGCGGCCGCGGGGGGGGGTGGGGGGCAGGCGCTGGGGCGCTGGTTTTGGGGTGAGGGAGACCCTGGGCGGTGGGACATCCCCTTGGGGACAGCGTGGTGGCCCTGGGGGTGTCCCCAGTGGATGGAGTCACCCCAGGGCACAAGGGCCCCGTGTCCTCGTCCCCCGGGTCCCCAATCCCCACGCCCCCATCCCCATGGCCCCATCCCCGGCCCCCAACCTCATCCCTGTGTCCCCGTCCCCATGTCCCCATCCCTGTGCCCCCATCCCCATGGCCCGTGTCCCCACCCTCAACCCCGTGACCCCGTCCCCATGCCCACGTCCCTGTTCCCATCCCCGTCCCTGTCCCCCGTCCCCCCATTCCCCATCTCCGTGGCCCCATCCGCATGTCCCCGTCCCCACCCTGGTCTCTCCATCCCCATGTCCCCATCCCTGTGTCCCCGTCCCCATGTCCCCATCCCCACCCCGGTGTCCCCACCCCGTGTCCCCATCCCCACCCCGGTGTCCCCGTCCCCACCCCAGTGTCCCCGTCCCCACCCCGGTGTCCCCGTCCCCACCCCAGTGTCCCCGTCCCCACCCCGTGTCCCCATCCCCACCCTGGTGTCCCCGTCCCCACCCCGGTGTCCCTGTCCCCACCCCGTGTCCCCATCCCCACCCCGGTGTCCCCATCCCCATGTCCCCATCCCCACCCCAGTGTCCCTGTCCCCACCCCGTGTCCCCATCCCCACCCCGGTGTCCCCGTCCCCATGTCCCCATCCCCACCCCGGTGTCCCCGTCCCCACCCCAGTGTCCCCGTCCCCATGTCCCCATCCCCACCCCGGTGTCCCTGTCCCCACCCCGTGTCCCCGTCCCCACCCCGGTGTCCCCGTCCCCATCCCCACCCCAGTGTCCCCGTCCCCATGTCCCCATCCCCACCCCGGTGTCCCCATCCCCACTCCGGTGTCCCCGTCCCCACCCCAGTGTCCCCATCCCCGTCCCCACCCCGGTGTCCCCATCCCTGTCCCCACCCCGGTGTCCCCGTCCCCATGTCCCCATCCCCACCATGGTGTCCCCATCCCCACCCCGGTGTCCCTGTCCCCGTCCCCACCCCGGTGTCCCCGTCCCCACCCCGGTGTCCCTGTCCCCGTCCCCACCCCGGTGTCCCCGTCCCCACCTGGTGGCCTCGGGGTCCTCCAGCGGGAAGGGCCCGTTGCTGTCACCGTCCTCCAGGAACTCGGGGACCGACGGGGACTCGTCCTGGGGGGGGACACGGAGCCAGGGTGCACCGCGTCATGGGCCAGGACGTGCCACACGCCTGTCACACGCGTGTGCCCCGGGGTGGGGCAGATCCCCCCAGCCCCTACAGGAGGAGCAGATCCCCCACCACAGCCCCTATAGGGGGCAGATCCCCCCCTCCCAGTCCCTATAAGGGGGGCAGATCGCCCCATACCCCCTATGTGGGGGCAGATCCCCCCCCCAGATCCTACGGGGGGGGCAGATCCCGCCCTACAGCCCCTATGGGGGGGGGCAGATCCCCCCCCAGATCCTACGGGGGGGGCAGATCCCGCCCTACAGCCCCTATAGGTGGGGCAGATCCCCCCCCAGATCCTACGGGGGGGGCAGATCCCGCCCTACAGCCCCTATAGGTGGGGCAGATCCCCCCCCAGATCCTACGGGGGGGGCAGATCCCGCCCTACAGCCCCTATAGGTGGACAGATCCCCCCCCAGATCCTACGGGGGGGCAGATCCCGCCCTACAGCCCCTATAGGTGGGGCAGATCCCCCCCCAGATCCTACGGGGGGGGCAGATCCCGCCCTACAGCCCCTATAGGTGGGGCAGATCCCCCCCCAGATCCTACGGGGGGGGCAGATCCCGCCCTACAGCCCCTATAGGTGGACAGATCCCCCCCCAGATCCTACGGGGGGGGCAGATCCCGCCCTACAGCCCCTATAGGTGGGGCAGATCCCCCCCCAGATCCTACGGGGGGAGCAGATCCCGCCCTACAGCCCCTATAGGGGGGCAGATCCCCCCCCAGATCCTACGGGGGGGGCAGATCCCGCCCTACAGCCCCTATGGGGGGGCAGATCCCCCCATAGCCCCTGTGGGGGGTCGGTCCCGTCCCCCCACTCACCTCCATTGTCCTGGTCCGCGGCGCCGCCCCCCCCACCTCGGGGTCAGGGGTCAGGGGTCAGTCGGGGGGGGTGGGGTGCGACTGGGGGGGTCGCAGGAGCGGGGTGGGGGTGGGGCCCCTCGGCGCTGCCGCCCGCGGGGGCTGCTGGGAGGACGACCCCCCCCCCACCCCCGGCAGCGTCACGCGTGTCATTGGTCGCGTCACCGCACACGTCACACGGGGGGGGGTGCCGGGGGGGCTCAGGGGTCCACACCGCCCCTCCCCACCCCCCACCCCCTTCTAGCAGGGCTTCCCCCCCTCCCCCACCCCCCCTCCCCTTCCTCTTCCTGTCCCTCCCCCCCCCACTTCCTCTTCCTCTTCCTCCCGCCCGGACGCCTGGGATCCCTCGCGCCGGGTGAGTCCCGGGCACCCCAAATCGCCGGGTTTCCCCCAGTTGGGGGGTGGGGGGGCAATTAACGGCGGGGCCGCAGGTGAAGCCCGCGGCCGTGGGGTGGGCGCTGGTCGCGGCGGCGCCTTCATCGCGACCCCCGGCACTAGCGCGGCCGCCGGCCCCGTAGTTGCGATTCGCAGCCAAGGAGGTCGGTGCCCATTGCACCCCCTGGCACCCATTGCACCCCCTTGCACCCATTGCACCCCCTGGCACCCATTGCACCCCCTGGCACCCATTGCACCCCCTGGCGCCCATTGCACCCCCTGGCACCCATTGCACCCCCTGGCACCCATTGCAACCCCTTGCACCCATTGCAACCCCTGGCACCCATTGCACCCCCTGGCACCCATTGCACCCCCTTGCACCCATTGCACCCCCTTGCAACCCCTGGCGCCCATTGCAACCCCTGGCGCCCATTGCACCCCCTTGCACCCATTGCACCCCCTTGCACCCATTGCACCCCCTTGCACCCATTGCAACCCCTGGCGCCCATTGCAACCCCTGGCGCCCATTGCAACCCTTTGCACTAATTGCAATGCATGGCATTATTTGCAACGAATCAAATTAATTGCAATCCCTGGCATTAATTGCAACCCTTTGCACTAATTGCAACGCATGGCATTAACTGCAACGCGTGGCATTAATTGCAACCCTTTGCACTAATTGCAATCCCTGGCATTATTTGCAACGCATGGCATTAATTGCAACCCTTTGCACTAATTGCAATCCCTGGCATTATTTGCAACGCGTGGCATTAATTGCACTACTTGCAACCCTTTGCACTCGTTGCAACGCGTGGCATTAATTGCAACCCTTTGCACTAATTGCAATCCCTGGCATTATTTGCAACGCGTGGCATTAATTGCACTACTTGCAACCCTTTGCACTCGTTGCAACGCATGGCATTAATTGCAACCCTTTGCACTCGTTGCAACGCATGGCATTAATTGCAACCCTTTGCACTAATTGCAATCTCTGGCATTATTTGCAACGCGTGGCATTAATTGCAACCCTTTGCACTAATTGCAATCCCTGGCATTATTTGCAACGCGTGGCATTAATTGCAACCCTTTGCACTAATTGCAATCCCTGGCATTATTTGCAACGCGTGGCATTAATTGCAACCCTTTGCACTCGTTGCAACGCATGGCATTAATTGCAACCCTTTGCACTCGTTGCAACGCATGGCATTAATTGCAACCCTTGGCACTAATTGCAATCCCTGGCATTATTTGCAACGTGTGGCATTAATTGCACTACTTGCAACCCTTTGCACTAATTGCAATCCCTGGCATTAATTGCAACCCTTGGCACTAGTTGCAACGCATGGCATTAATTGCAACCCTTTGCACTAATTGCAATCCCTGGCATTATTTGCAACGCGTGGCATTAATTGCAACCCTTTGCACTAATTGCAATCTCTGGCATTATTTGCAATGCGTGGCATTAATTGCAACCCTTTGCACTAATTGCAATCTCTGGCATTATTTGCAATGCGTGGCATTAATTGCAACCCTTTGCACTAGTTGCAACGCATGGCATTAATTGCAACCCTTTGCACTAATTGCAATCCCTGGCATTATTTGCAACGCGTGGCATTAATTGCACTACTTGCAACCCTTGGCACTAGTTGCAACGCATGGCATTAATTGCAACCCTTGGCACTAGTTGCAACGCATGGCATTAATTGCAACCCTTTGCACTAATTGCAATCCCTGGCATTATTTGCAACGCGTGGCATTAATTGCACTAACCCTTTGCACTCGTTGCAACGCATGGCATTAATCGCATCGCCGGCATTAACTGCAACGCGTGGCAGTAGTCGCGACGCATCGGACTAACGGCGGCCCGTCGCGTTGGTTGCCTTCTCCGCAGCTGAAGGCGCCGGGAGCCGCCGGCGCGGCGGGCCGATGCGCTGACGAAGCCCCCGGCGCTCCTCGGGCAGGCGGGATGCCGAAGGGGCCGCGGCCGGCCGAGCGGTACCGCCTGAAGTACAGCCGGCTGCGGCGGGCGGCGCGGGCGCTGGTGTTCGAGAACGGGGCCCTCTGCGACGAGGTGGCCCGGCTGGAGGCCAAGTGCCTGCGGGCGCGGGACGAGCGCCGCTTCCTCCTCACCCGCCTGCTGCGGCTCCGCGCGACGGCCGGCCCCGAGGAGGGCCCCGGCGAGGCCACCGGCCGCCGGCCGCGCCGCGGCGCCGCGAGGGACGGGGCGAGGGACGGGGCGCGATCGGCCGCGGTGAGAGACGGGGCGAGGCCAAGCGGCTCCAGAGACGGGGCGCGGTCGACTGG
>NC_134307.1:0-122869 GCF_949628215.1 Phalacrocorax aristotelis | reverse complement strand
GTGGGGGATCGCCATGGGGCACCCTGCCTCCCCGGGGCCCCCTCCCCTTCCCTGGTTTGCCCCTTGTGGCGGGGTGGCCGGCGGGGTGCCCCCTGCCAGCCCCACGGCAGCCCCACAGCTGCCCCCTTACCTTTGCCACCCAGCCCAGGGCCAGGTGCCCCCCGAGCCTGAACCCCAGGGCCCGGGGGGGCTCCAGCCCCTTGACCTGGCACTGCAGCTCCCGGCAGGCGGCCACGGCGCAGTCCTGGGGGGGGGGGAGCGGGGTGGGTGGTGACGGGGGGGGCTGGGGGCAACCCCTGCCCCACGGCCCCGGGGGGGGGGGGGGGGCCGGCGCTCACCACGACAGGGCGCTCCTGCAGCCGCGAGGGGATGTCGGGGTCCCCCAGCCCCGGGTGCTCGGCCACCACCTGACACTGCACCGGCTCCTGCTGGGGGGGCAGGCGGGGGGACCCCAGTTCTGGGGACCCCCTTCCTGGGCTGCCCCTGCTTGGGGCCACCCCCCGCTTTGGGAGGCAGCTGGCGGGGGCCACCCCGATTTGGGGGGGCTGGCTGATGGGGCCACCCCCATTTCTGGGGGAGGCAGTGGGGTGGGGGGGGGGAGCCGTTACCTGGTCAGGGGTCACCTCCAACTTTTCCCACAGCGGGGTCCCCCCCAGGGCGGAGGGGACCCGGAAGGTGACGTTGATGGGGAGGCCCCGCTGGCCCAGGATCTTCACCTGCCGCGGGGAGGGGGACGGTGGGGACGGGGCCCCCGGTGGGAGCGGGGACCCGGGTGTCCGGGACCGCCCCCCTGCCTCCGCCCCTCACCTCGTAGTGGTGGGCGACGGTGGCGCTGGTGGGGGCCCCCGCGCGCGTCGAGACGTTGACGTACTTGGTGGACTCCGGGGCGCTGGTGGGGACGAGAGGGGACGTGGGTGACGTGGTGGGGGGCGGCGGATTGGGGACCGGGGACCAGGGCCTGGTGGGACGCTGGGGACGGTGGACACGGGGGTGGGACGCTGGGGACGGGGGAGGTGGGGTGGTGGCACGTTGGGAACATGGGGACAGGGGGCAGGTACCACGAGTGGGGTGGCGGGTGGCCCCGGGGGCGGGGGGTGGCATCCCCTACCTGGTGAGGACGAGGAAGACGCCGTACTTCACCGGGATCTGGGTGCGCTGCCCCCGGCCGCCCGGCGCCCCGTTGTCACTGCGGCAGAGGGGTGTCGCGTGGGTCTCCTCGTCCCGCATTGCCCGCCCCCCGCCCCCGCACCCCCAGCGCCCCTCACCTGCTGGCGTTGGCCACCACCTCCAGCACGTCCCCCAGCTCCGCGTCGTGGGGCACGTCCAGGGTGACGCTGAACACGACCTGTGGGACGGGACGCCTGGGCGTCACCCCCCCGCCCCAGCTCGCGGCGACGTCCCCACGCACCCGACTGCGCTGGGGGACGCTGGGGTCTGGGGACCCCCCACCTCGGTGTTGGGGTGGAAGATGGGGTGGTTGACGAGGCAGAGGGTCCTGCGCCACGACCCCTCCGCCGGCTCCGAGTTGCAGCGCAGGGAGGTCGACCTCCTGGAGGACTGAGAAAGCCCCGGGGGAGGGGGTGTCAGCGGTGGGATGGGGGGGCGGGGGCGAGACCACTTGGGGTTCAGGGGCTGTCCAGAGGACAGCCGGAGGGGTCTTCTGTGGGGTCCTGAGAACATCTGGGAGGATTTAGGAGGCTACGTGGCCTTCTGGAGGGCTTGGGAGACGTCTGGAAGGGCTTTGGGTGGACAAATGGGTGCCTGGGAGGTCTTGAGGACACCTGGAGGGGTTTGGGTGTATCGTGAGGACATCTGGAGGGGGTTTAGGAGGCCACATGGGCTTCTAGGGGGGGTCTTGAGGATATCTGGAGGGGTTTCTGGAGACCAGATAGACTTCTGGGGGTGCAGAGGACATCTGGAGAGTGTTTGAAGGGGTGTGTCTTGAGGATATGGGAAGGGGCTTGGGGGGTCTTGAGGACATCTGGAGAGGGTATGAAGGGCTACATATACTTCTTGGGGCTCTGAAGGACATCTGGAGGGGGTTCAGGAGGGCACATGGGCTTCTGGGGGATCTTGAGGACATGGGAGAGAGCTGGGCATCCACGGGACCTTGCTGGCAGTCTTGAGGGTATTGGAAGGGCTTTGGGAGGCCAAATGGGCTTCCAGAGGGTGTTGGGGACCTCTGGGGGGGTCTCGGAGGCTCTGAAGGATTTGGGGGGGAGGGGGTGGTGGTGTGGGGGTACCTGTAGGACCACGGCTTTGCGGTAGGAGAGGGCCGCGGCGTGCTGCAGCTGGACAGTGGCCCTGTACGAGTCCTCCCCCGCGGTTGCAGAGGGTGACGGTGATGCCCACCGCGTCGGTCACCCCCACCACGACGGTTTCCAGCCTGCAGGGACATGGGGGGGTGGGGCAGGTGGGGGTGGGCCCTGGCTTCCGGGGGTGCCCCCGACACAGGGAATGGCGGGACCTACCCCGAGAAGCTGAAGGAGATCTGGAGGTCGTCGACACAGACGTTGTCGGTGCCGCAGTCCTTCTTGAAGGGCAGCTGAGGAGATGCCTCGTCCGTCCGTCTGTCCATCCTCCAGGCAGCCAGCTGTCCTGTCTGCCCTTCCTCTCCTTCACCCTCCAACCCCTCAGAGAGCTGTCTGTCTGTCCGTCTGCCCACCCACCCTGTCTCGCCTTGGTCCTTCCACCCTTACATGCACACACGGGGATGTCCTGCCACATGGCCGTCCTTCCATCCATCCTTGTGTCCTACCTTCCTCCCAACACTCAATCCATCCCTCCCTTCGGCCTTCTGTCCCTCCTCCCTCCTGTCCCTGCGTCTGTCCCTCCTCCCGTTCACCACCTTCCCTTGGTTCCCCTCCGTCCTCCCTCCTCTCACCCATCCATCCCACCTCCCTTCTCTCCGTGGACCCGTCCTGTCCTTCCTCTGTCCTGTCCTTCTGTCCATCCCACTTTTCCCTCCATCCCTCCAACTATCTGTCCCTCCTTCCTCTTGTTTCTTCAGCTCATCCCATATGTTCCTTCCCTCCATCCCTCCATCCATCCATCCCTCCATCCCTCCATCCCTCATC
This sequence comes from Phalacrocorax aristotelis, assembly GCF_949628215.1. Classification (NCBI taxonomy): domain Eukaryota; kingdom Metazoa; phylum Chordata; class Aves; order Suliformes; family Phalacrocoracidae; genus Phalacrocorax; species Phalacrocorax aristotelis. The sequence continues at coordinate 119,792 of NC_134307.1, read as the reverse complement.
CATCCATCCATCCATCATCCATCCATCCCTCATCCATCCATCCCTCCATCCATCCCTCCCTCCATCCATCCCTCCATCCATCCCTCCCCTCCATCCCTCCATCCCTCCCTCCATCCATCCATCCCTCCATCCCTCATCCATCCCTCCATCCATCCATCCCTCCATCCCTCAATCCATCCATCCATCCCTCCCTCCAGCCCTCCATCCATACCATCCCTCCATCCCTCCCTCCCTCCATCCCTCCATCCCTCCAGCCCTCCCTCCCTCCATCCCTCCATCCCTCCATCCATCCCTCCCTCCATCCCTCCCTCCCTCCATCCCTCCATCCATCCATCCATCCATCCATCCATCCATCCATCCCTCCATCCATCCATCCCTCCATCCCTCCCTCCATCCCTCCATCCCTCCATCCATCCCTCCCTCCATCCCTCCATCCCTCCATCCATCCCTCCCTCCAACCCCTCCATCCCTCCATCCATCCATCCATCCATCCATCCCTCCATCCCTCCCTCCCTCCATCCCTCCATCCATCCCTCCATCCCTCCTCCATCCCTCCCTCCATCCCTCCATCCCTCCATCCATCCATCCCTCCATCCATCCCTCCCTCCATCCCTCCCTCCATCCCTCCATCCCTCCATCCATCCATCCCTCCCTCCCTCCATCCCTCCATCCCTCCATCCATCCCTCCCTCCATCCCTCCATCCCTCCCTCCATCCCTCCATCCATCCCTCCCTCCCTCCATCCATCCCTCCCTCCATCCATCCATCCCTCCCTCCCTCCATCCCTCCATCCCTCCATCCATCCTCCATCCCTCCCTCCCTCCATCCATCCCTCCATCCCTCCCTCCCTCCATCCCTCCATCCCTCCCTCCCTCCATCCCTCCCTCCCTCCATCCATCCCTCCCTCCCTCCCTCCATCCCTCCATCCATCCCTCCATCCCTCATCCATCCTCCCTCCATCCCTCCATCCCTCATCCCTCATCCATCCCTCCCTCCATCCATCCCTCCATCCCTCCCTCCCTCCATCCCTCCATCCCTCCCTCCCTCCATCCCTCATCCATCCCTCCCTCCATCCATCCCTCCATCCCTCATCCATCCCTCCCTCCCTCCATCCCTCCATCCCTCCATCCCTCCATCCATCCCTCCCTCCATCCATCCCTCCATCCCTCCCTCCCTCCATCCCTCCATCCCTCCCTCCCTCCATCCATCCATCCATCCATCCATCCATCCATCCATCCATCCATCCATCCCTCCATCCATCCATCCCTCCATCCCTCCCTCCATCCCTCCATCCCTCCATCCATCCCTCCCTCCATCCCTCCATCCCTCCATCCATCCCTCCCTCCAACCCTCCATCCCTCCATCCATCCATCCATCCATCCATCCCTCCATCCCTCCCTCCCTCCATCCCTCCCTCCATCCATCCATCCCTCCATCCCTCCCTCCATCCCTCCATCCCTCCATCCATCCATCCCTCCATCCATCCCTCCCTCCATCCCTCCCTCCATCCCTCCATCCCTCCATCCATCCAATCCCTCCCTCCCTCCATCCCTCCATCCCTCCATCCATCCCTCCCTCCATCCCTCCATCCCTCCCTCCATCCCTCCATCCATCCCTCCCTCCCTCCATCCATCGCTCCCTCCATCCATCCATCCCTCCCTCCCTCCATCCCTCCATCCCTCCATCCATCCCTCCATCCCTCCCTCCCTCCATCCATCCCTCCATCCCTCCCTCCCTCCATCCCTCCATCCCTCCCCTCCCTCCATCCCTCCCTCCCTCCATCCATCCCTCCCTCCCTCCCTCCATCCCTCCATCCATCCCTCCATCCCTCATCCATCCCTCCCTCCATCCCTCCATCCCTCCATCCCTCATCCATCCCTCCCTCCATCCATCCCTCCATCCCTCCCTCCCTCCATCCCTCCATCCCTCCCTCCCTCCATCCCTCATCCATCCCTCCCTCCATCCATCCCTCATCCCTCATCCATCCCTCCCTCCCTCCATCCCTCCATCCCTCCATCCCTCCATCCATCCCTCCCTCCATCCATCCCTCCATCCCTCCATCCCTCCCTCCCTCCATCCCTCCATCCCTCCATCCCTCCATCCATCCCTCCCTCCATCCATCCCTCCATCCCTCCATCCCTCCCTCCCTCCATCCCTCCATCCCTCCATCCCTCCATCCATCCCTCCCTCCATCCATCCCTCCATCCATCCCTCCCTCCATCCCTCCATCCCTCCCTCCCTCTATCCCTCCATCCCTCCCTCCATCCCTCATCCATCCCTCCCTCCCTCCCTCCATCCCTCCCTCCATCCCTCCATCCATCCCTCCCTCCATCCATCCCTCCCTCCATCCATCCCTCCATCCCTCCATCCCTCCCTCCCTCCATCCCTCCATCCCTCCATCCCTCCATCCATCCCTCCCTCCGTCCATCCCTCCCTCCATCCATCCCTCCCTCCCTCCATCCCTCCCTCCCTCCATCCCTCCATCCCTCCATCCCTCATCCATCCCTCCCTCCCTCCCTCCATCCCTCCATCCATCCCTCCCTCCATCCATCCCTCCCTCCATCCATCCCTCCATCCCTCCATCCCTCCCTCCCTCCATCCCTCCATCCCTCCATCCCTCCATCCATCCCTCCCTCCGTCCATCCCTCCCTCCATCCATCCCTCCATCCCTCCATCCCTCCCTCCCTCCATCCCTCCATCCCTCCATCCCTCCATCCATCCCTCCCTCCATCCATCCCTCCATCCATCCCTCCCTCCATCCCTCCATCCCTCCCTCCCTCCATCCCTCCATCCCTCCCTCCATCCCTCATCCATCCCTCCCTCCCTCCCTCCATCCCTCCCTCCATCCATCCCTCCCTCCATCCCTCCATCCCTCCATCCATCCCTCCCTCCATCCCTCCCTCCATCCATCCCTCCCTCCATCCCTCCCTCCCTCCATCCCTCCATCCCTCCATCCCTCCCTCCCTCCATCCCTCCCTCCATCCATCCATCCCTCCATCCCTCCCTCCCTCCCTCCACCCATCCCGCCTCTTCCTCGACCCTCACAGCCTCCCAGCCCGACGCCCCACCGCCGCTCCCCCTCAGCCCCCCCGCCGTGGGGTGCCCCCCAGAGCCTACCGTGCCCACGGCCACCATCTCCGAGTCCTCGCTCAAGGCTGGCCGCAGGCCGCCGGCCACCCTGATGGGGTCCCCCGTGGCATCGTAGATGAGGCGCAGCACCAGGGGGGTCAGCGTGTCTCGGGGACACCCCTGCCCGGCACAGAGACCGCCGTGTCCCCGGGACGGTGCCGTGGGGTGGGTGACCCTCCCGCCCCGGCCACCCCGCCGTGGCCTTTCCCCGCACCCACCTTGAAGGCGACGGCGAAGGTCTCGCACCTCCGTCCCACGCCCAGCTGGAGGGTCCCGTTTCGGACGGCGCCGCTGCCGGCAAAGACGGCCCGCACCATCGCCCGGCCGGGGTCCAGGGCCACCTGGTACCGCAGCGTGGTGGAAAGCTGGTTGCCTGCGGGGAGAGGGAGGGGAAGGTGCGTGGCCGGGGTCTCCGGCAGCCCCCCCAGGATGGCGGCAAAGGGGGAGCTGGAGAGCCAGATGGATTTTGGAGGGTCTTCCGGCTGTCAGGAGGTGGTTTAGGAGGCCACGTGGACTTCTGGGAGATTTGGGAACACCTGGAGTGGGTGGGACTGGGGATCTGGAGTGGGACTGGGGCTCCTGAGGACATCTGGAGCAGCTTTGTAAAGGCAGATGGACACCTGGGGTCTTGGGAGACACCTGGAGCAGCTTTGGGATGGCAGACAGGCTTCTGGTGGGTCCTGAGAACATCTGGAGGGGGCTCAGGAGGCCAGGTGGGCCTCTGGGGGTTCCTAGGGGCTACCTGGACAGCCTCTGGGAGGACAGATGGACTGCTGGGGGTCTTGAGAAGCTGGGAGGGGGTTTGGGGAGTCCATGTACACATCTGGGGGGCCTTGGGGACACTTGCAGGAGCTTTGGGGATGCAGATGGACATCTGAGCGGTCTCACCAAAGTTGTCAGGGGTTTTCTTGGTGCTGAGGAAGCAGATGTCAGCCTTGGCCACTTCTCCCTTGGGCGCTTCCTCCTCCTGACAGTCAAAGGCGGCCTTGGGGATCTCCTGGGGCTGGAAAGCCACCGTCACACGGACCCTCAGCAGCGGCTGGGACCTGGTGGGGACAACCGGAGGGGGGTTGGTGGCAGCCACTGCATCCTCCACGGAAGGTCCCCGGTGGGTCCCCTGGGCGCACCTGAGCAGCAGGACCTGTCCCCGGGCGCCCACGGCCACGTCCGGCAGCCTGTCCCCCGTCAGGTCCTGGCCACCGCTGATGGCCTGCCCAAAATAGCGTGGCCCGCTGGAGAACTGGGCACCTGAGACGCGCTGGGGGAGACAGAGGCGCCAGGGCGGGTGAGACATCTCTGGTGCGCAAGATATTCCCGGCACCTGGGACACCTTCAGCAGCTGGAGCGTCTCCAGCGTCCAGGGCACCTCCAGCACCCACGACACCTCCAGCACCCACGACACCTCCAGCACCCAGGGCACCTCCAGCACCCACGATGCCTCCATCACCCACGACGCCTCCAGCACCCACGACACCTCCAGCACCCACGACGCCTCCAGCACCCACGACGCCTCCAGCACCCAGGGCACCTACAGCACCCACGATGCCTCCATCACCCACGACGCCCTCCAGCACCCACGACACCTCCAGCACCCACAACACCTCCAGCACCCACGACGCCTCCAGCACCCAGGGCGCCTCCAGCACCCATGACACCTCCAGCACCCACGACAACCTCCAGCACCCACGACGCCTCCAGCACCCACAACACCTCCAGCACCCACAACACCTCCACCACCCACAACACCTCCAGCACCCACGACGCCTCCAGCACCCACGATGCCTCCAGCACCCATGACACCTCCAGCACCCACGACACCTCCAGCACCCAGGGCGCCTCCAGCACCCATGACACCTCCAGCACCCACGACACCTCCAGCACCTACAACACCTCCAGCACCCACGACGCCTCCAGCACCCAGGGCGCCTCCAGCACCCATGACACCTCCAGCACCCACGACACCTCCAGCACCCATGACACCTCCAGCACCCACAACACCTCCAGCACCCACGACACCTCCAGCACCTACAACACCTCCAGCACCCACAACACCTCCAGCACCCAGGGCACCTCCAGCACCCACAACGCCTCCATCACCCACGACGCCTCCAGCACCCAGGGCACCTCCAGCACCCACAACGCCTCCATCACCCACGACGCCTCCAGCACCCAGGGCACCTCCAGCACCCACGATGCCTCCATCACCCACGACGCCTCCAGCACCCAGGGCACCTCCAGCACCCACAACGCCTCCATCACCCACGACGCCTCCAGCACCCAGGGCACCTCCAGCACCCACGACGCCTCCAGCACCCACAACACCTCCAGCACCCACGATGTCCCCACTGCCCTGGCCTTCTCCGTCCCCCAGCAGGCACCCGCGACCTGGGCCATGCCACCCCCAGGACCAGGGGTCGGGCGGGGGGTCTCACCTGGCTGTACCGGGAGGCAACGCCGCCCCGCATCCCGTGGAAGACGTAGACGGCCCCTCGCTCCCCATCCTCCAGCGGGGCCCCCACGGCCACGTCGGGCCACTGGTCCCCGTTGACGTCCCCCAGGCGAGCCAGGCTGGCCCCAAAGCGCCCCAAGAGGTGCCCGGGCTGGCCCTGCAGCGTCTGCTGGCACCGCAGCTGCCTGCCCTGGGGGGAACGAGGCGCTGGGTGCCCCCCTCTGCCCACCCTGGGGCAAGGGGGGGGGGGGGTGGGGGGGGGGTCTCCTACCTTCAGCTTCAGGGTGCAGACGTGCACGCGGCCCCCGCTGTCAGACCCATAGAACATGGGGGCCCCCACCAGCACCACCTCGTCCGAGCCGTCCCCGTCGGCATCCAGCGCACACAGGGACGCCCCGAAGTAGGAGCCCACCTGCGGGGAGAAGTGGCCGTGGGGCTGGCCGGGGGGGGAGGCCCCCCACAACGCCCCCCCGGCCCCTCCCTGTGGCCCCACCGTTACCTGCGGTCCCGTGGTATCGGCCAGGAGAGTCCAGCCAGCCCGGGGGCTGCGCAGGCGGAGGAGGAGGAGGCGGCCAACGTGGCCGGTAGCGGGGGGCCCCCAGCGCCAGCGCCCGCCTACCCTCCAGGGAGAGGGACTCGGCCGCGTAGCCTGCTCACAGCGGGGGTCAGTGAGGGACCCTCCTGGGGGGGCCAGCACCCCGGGACACTTGCAGGGATGCCGATGGCCCCACGACCTCATGGGGGCACCGACGTCCCCAGGACCTCATGGGGGCACCAACGTCCCCACGACCTCATGGGGGGGCACCAACGTCCCCACGACCTCATGGGGGCACCGACGTCCCCAGGACATCATGGGGGCACCAACGTCCCCAGGATCCTCATGAGGTCACCAATGTCCCCAGGACTCATGGGGGCACCGACGTCCCCAGGATCCTCATGGGGGCACCGACGTCCCTGCAAGCCTCACAAGGGCACCAGTGTCCCCAGGAACATTATTGTGAGGACATGGATGGCCCCAGGACTCTCATGGGGACTTTCGCAAGGACCCGACGTCCCCAAGACACCTGTGGGGACACTGATGTCCCCAGCACACTCATGGGGACCCTCCCCGGGGCCCAACGTCCCCAAGAACCTCATGGGAACCCAACGTCCCCAGCCCCAGATGGAAACCCTCCAGAGGATGCTGACGTTCCCAGGACCCTCACGGGGGACACCGCCATCCCCAGGACCCTGGCGGGGCCCTCTCCGTCCCCGTCCCAGGCAGCCCGTACCCAAGTAGGCGTCGTTCATGTCCCCAGCATCTTGGGACACGTTGACGAAGGTGGCCTTCCCACTACTGTCGTAGACAAAGACCCCTCCGGACCAGTCGTAGGCACCCACCGCTCCCAGTACGGGCCCCTCCTGCCCCAGTAAAGATGGGGAGTGGGGAGAGGAGTCAGTCCTGCCCGCGGGACGCCCCGTGGGTGAGGGGACAGTCTTGGGTGGCCGGGGGACACTTACGGGGGTGATCAGGGCGCTGAAGCCCTCCTGGGCCATCTCCAGCTGGAAGGAGCTGCTCTGGGCAGACTGGGTGCCTGGGGGGAGGCGGGGGTGAGCGGGGGGCACCCGCTGCACCCCCCCCCCCAGACACCCCCCGGTCGTCCCCCCCAGCTCTCCAGTACCCTCGATGGCGAAGATCTTCTCCTGCAGCTGGTTCTGGATGCCTTGCAGGGCATCAAAGTTGTCCACCCGGAAGACGTGGTCCTTGCTGGGTTGAGAGGCGATGGTGCGGAGCTCTTCTTCGGCGGCTGGATCCCTGAAGGCATTGCCCACCTGTGTTTGGGGAAGGGTGGCCGGGTGGAGGAGGCTGGCCGGAGGGAGGGACAGAGAGGTGTGGGGAGGGAAGGCAGGCTGGATGGAGGGGTGTTTGGAGAGGGAGGGATGGACGGACCTGAACAGAATGGATGGAGGTGGTCCGAGATGGGTGGGTGGGTGGGTGGGTGGAGATGTTTACAGATGATGGATGGATGGATGGATGGATGGAGGGATGGATGGATGGATGGGTGGGTGGATGGATGAAGGTAAGTTTGGAGATGTTTGGAGATGAACACAGGTGCTTGTAGATGGCTGGATGGCCAGAGGCTTGTGATAATGGACATGTGTGGAGATGTATGGTAGATGGATGGATGGAGATGGTTGGACAGTGCTCACTTACACCAATGGCATAGCGGATGATCCCTGCTTGTGCTGCTTCAGGGATGACATCCTGATAGTCCAGCTGGTCCCCATACTTCTCCCCATCCGTCACCACAATGAGGATCTTGTGGGAATCTTGCCGGGCTCCTTTTGTCAGGGTGAAGAGTTGCCTCCTGCTCAGAGGGGATGGAAGCATTGGTCATCTTGGGATGATGGGATGGCTCAGAGGGGTGGAGAGGGGGCAGGATGGGTCTGGGGGGTTGGACCTACACCACGGTCTGGATAGCAGTGGCCGTCCAGGTGGTCCCTCCGCTCCGTGTGATGCGCTGGACCTCCTTCTTCCACTCTGCCAGGGACAACCGGGCAAAGGTGGCGAAGTCAAAATGGAGGTTGGTCGTACTGGAGAACTGCATGACAGCAAACTGGCCGGGAGCAGAAGGGGAGGACATGTGATGGGGCAGCCACCCATGGGTGCCCAGGACCCAGCCCTGGAAGGGGGTAGCACCTACACGGGTGTCAGTGCTCTCAAACTGCCTCATGACCTGGGTGATGAAGACCTTCATCCTCTCAAAGTCAGGGTATGAGATGCTGCCTGAACCGTCTATGAGGAAGACGATGTCAGAGGCCTTCATGGAGCAACCTGGGTTAGGCAGGGAGGAGAAACAGGGGATGGTGGAGGGAAAGATGCACAGCGTGGCCCTGCAGGGCCCATCTATCCCAGCATCAGGTCCTCACCGACCTGTAGGAACCCATTGACCCTTGCGTCTGGTCTTAGCCTCCCTATATCAACCCCACAGAGGCCATCTACCCCAGCGTCAGGCTTTCCTTACCCCATGGGACCCCTCACCCCATTGTTGGGCCCCCCCATACCTGGCAGGGTGGTGGGTAAGGTGTTCCCTTCAGGCTGGAGGAAGCAGAGCCCCCGCAGCTCCATGTTCACCCCACAGGCCCTCTGTGCCGTGGGGCCGCATGCCTGTGGCCCAAGTCAGGGTGATGCCATATTTCCCTACCCCGCCAGGCCCTGATAGACCCCAATATTCTCCAGAAGGTTCCAGCACACCTCCAGAGACCCCAAAAGACCCTTGCAGACCCCAACAGAACCCCAGCAGACCCCAGCAGACTCCAGTAAATCCCTATATACCCCAGTAGATCCCAATAGAGTGTAGTAGACCCCAAGAGACCCCAGGAACCCTGAGCAGAGCTCAGTAGATCCCAGTAGACTCTAGTAGACCCCTATAGAACCCCAGTAGACCCCAGTAGATGCCAGAAGACGTCAAAAGACCCCCAACAGACCCTACTAGACTCCAAAAGACCCCAATAGACCCTTGTAGGCCCCAACAGAACCCCAGTAGACCCCCATAGAGCCAAACAGAACCCCAGGAGCCCCCAGCAGACCTCAATAGACCCCAAAAGATCCAAGCAGACCCCAAAAGACCCCAGGAGACCCCGAGAGACCCCAGGAGACCCCGAGAGACCCTATAGACCCCCCTGAGAGCACAGGAGACCCCACTGGGGCCACTTGCTGGGGGTGATGGACCCAAGTCCCCCCAACCTCACTGTTGTCCGTCATCCCCCCCCTTTCCCCCCCGCCTCTATGCCACCCCATGGACCATCATGACAGAGACAGGACCCACCAGGAACTGGGATCCGTGGGCCACCAGGGACAGGCCCAGAGACATGGATGTCACTTCTCGGGGGACTTTGAGGGGGAGAGGGGCATGATGGGGGACCCAGGCATCAGGGCTGCCCCCTCTCTGCCCCCACACCCCTCCCGAGGGGACCCGGGAGTCTGTGGGTAGGTGGTGTCACCCCAGCATCCTACCGGTGATGGGGACATTCTGGCAACTCCCGGTACTGAACTGGCACTGATAGACCTGTCCTGTCTCACCGGCCCCTCCTGGATTCAGGGGGGCCCCCACCAGCACCCTAGGGTGGGGATAAGGGGGGCATGGTCAAGGGGGTGTCCAATGGGGGAGGAGGGGACACCCAAGGGTGATGGAGGGGGGGCACCTACCCGTTGTCGAGCTGGGCCACGCTATGCCCGAAGGAGCTCCCCTGACCCCAAAAAACCGTTGCTGTTGCCTCATCCAGTCCGGAGCCAAAGGTGGGGGACAGCCCTGGGGGGAGGGGGGGGTGGAGGAGGGGACCCAGGCATCTGGGGACCCCCATTCCCCCTCCATTTCCCACCCCAGGGGACTCAAGCATCCAAGGTCCCCCGTTCCCACAGCGGACCCAGGTGTCCAGGGACCCCTATCCCCCTCCCCCCCCACTTAGCAGACCCAGGCGTCTGCGGACCCCCATCTCCCCCCCCCCCCAACCCCCCCAGGGGACTCAGGCATCTGGGCACCCTCACCCTTCCCCCGCCACCACCTCCCCAGGGGAGCCAGGCGTTCGGGGACACCCCCCCCCCATCCTTCCGCCACCCCCCAGGGGACCCAGGTGTTCAGGGACCCCCATCCCCCACCCACAGGGGACCCAGGCATCCCGCCCCCACCTGCAGAGAGCACCGCGAGCAGCACCCATAGGTGCATGGTGGCTGCCTCGGGGCGATGGGAAGGAGAAGTGAGAAGAGTGGAGGCGTAGGACTGCGGGGAGGAGGGATGTGTTTTGGGAGGGCTGGGGAGGAGGGGCACCCACTGTGTGGTGCAACCCAAACTAGCTCAGCTGCACCCCAAAATGGGGGCAACACCAATAAGGTGCACCCCAAGGCTTGGGTTACCCCCAATGAAGTACAACCTAAAATGGGGCTATCCCCAAGGGGGTGACTCCAACCAGGTGCACCTGAAATGGGGGTGACCCCCCCCCCCTCGAGTCACATGCACCCCCAAATGGGGGTGACCTCAAATGAGTTGCACTCTGAAGTGGGGTTAACACAGCTAGCTGCACCCCAAATGGGGAGTGACACCCCCCCCCCCCAAACCAGATGCACCTGAAATGGGGTTGACCCCAATCAGGTGCCCCCCAAAACTTGGGTTGCCCCCAATGAAGTACACCCTAAAATGGGGCTATCCCAAATTCCCTGCACCCCCAAATGGGGGTTACCCCAACTCAGGCGCCTCCCCGCCCCCAGCAGAGGCCCCGCACCCCCCCCCAGCGCAGCACCCATGGGTGGCAGGAAGCGGTCAGGTTTATTTATAGCTGGGGCGGTCAGCACCAAACCTGCATATGTGGGCCCGAACGCCTGGGTCTGCTGACGTCCCGGGGCCCTCCTGCGAGCTGGGGGGGCTCAGGGGTGTCGCAGGGGCGGTCCCATGTGCTCAACCCCCAAATTAGGAGGAAATTAGCAAAAAATGAGTGAAACTGACCTAAAAAGGGAGGGAAACAGACTCAAACCCACAGGAAATAGCCTCAAAGTGGGTGAAATCGGCCCCAAAGTGGGTGAAATCGAGCCAAAATTCAGTGAAATAACCTCTGAGTGGGGGAAAAACAGCCCATATGTGGTGAAAATGCCCCAAAACTAGGGGAAATGGACCCAAAAGTGGGAGAAATCGACCAAACCTGGGAGAACTGACACCAAAGTGAGTGAAACTGGCCCCAAGCTGGGTGAAACTGGCCCAAAGCAGGTGAAACTGATCCCAAAGAGAGTGAAATGGGCATGAAAAAATGGTTAAAATTGACACAAAAATGGGTAAAATGTACCAGAAGTGTTGAAACTGACCCCAAACTGGGTGAAATTGACCCAAAGGGGAGCAGACGGTGACCTCAGAGGGGGTGAAACTGAGCTGGGAGGGGATGAAACAGCCCCAAAAGCGGGGCCCAGAGGCCCCCCACACATTGCAGTTGTGCTGCGGGTGTTTATTGTCCATGTTCAGCCGTGTGCGCCCGGTGCTGCACCCCCAACTGCCCCATAGATATCCCCCCAGCTGCCCCATGGATCCACCCAAGTGCTCCCCAAACTGCCTTGTAGCCCCACAGCTGCCCCCTGACTTGCCCCAGAGACCTCCTATTCCCCCCTCAACCTGCCCCATAGATCCCTCCACACCCAAAGACTCCTGCACAGCCCCACAATTGCCTCTCAGCTGGTCCCACAGACACTCCCAACCTTCCCCAGAGACCCCCTCAGACCCATAAATGGTTGCACAGACCCTCCAACTGCCCGCCAACCTTGTCCAGGGACTCCCCCCCAGACCAATAACCTACCCCAGAGACCCCCAAGCCTAACCTATCGATCCCCTCAACTGCCCCTCATCACCCTCCCCCACCCCCCCCCGCCCAAATACAAAGGCTTTGGCATGTGCAAGCAAAGAGCAAGTGCGACCCATGGAGGCCCCCAGTGCCCCCCTGTTACCCCCAGTGTCCCACCGGGACCGTCAGTGCCCCCCAGTGCCAGTCCTGTACCATGCACAGAGACCACCCCATGCTGTGGAGCAAGTCCTGGGTCGGATCCATGGTCACCCCATGGCATGGGGCAAGTCCGTGGCCAGACCCGTGGGTCACGCCACACTGTGGAGCACCCATGGGACCCCCATGGGGTATTTATGAGGCACCCCACATCAGGGAGCAGCTCAGGGGTGAGGGACCCCCCCATGTGAGGCTCCCAAGCACCACGGGGCACCTCAACGGTACCAGATCCCTATGCGTGAAGCCCCAGACCACCATGGGGCACCTCGAAGACCACTTCAGTGGTGCACCATATCCAATGATTCACCCATGGAATGTTCTTATGGTGGTCGTGGGGTGTCCATTGGACCTCTGTGGGGCACCCCACCCCACGGGGCACCTCAAGGGTGCCAGATCCCCAGGCATGAGGCCCCCCCCCAAGCACCATGGAGCACCTTGAACACCACCTCAATGGCATACCCCGTGCAACAGGGCATCCACGGGATGCTCTTGTGGTGGTCGTGGGGTGTCTGTTGGACCTCCATGGGGCACCCCACACCATGGGGCACCATCGGTGGGGCTGGGGGTGGCCGCGGTGGCCTCACCCGAAGAGGCGGAGGAAGCACGGCTGGCAGTAGGGCTTGCCCTCCTGCTCCTGGAAGGTGCCCTTGGAGAGGGGCCGGAGGCAGAAGGCGCAGACGAAGTGCTCGGGGTGGAAGCGCTGGGCCATGGCGGTGACGCACCGGCCGGCGATGGGCTCCCCGCAGCCCCGGCACAGCGAGCCCCGCCGGGCATGGAAGTGCCGCTCGCAGTAGGGGTGGCCGCCATCCTCGAAGAAGCTGCCCCCCACGAAGGGTGCGAAGCACTCCTGGGGACAGGGGCGTGGGGGTGGGAATGTCAGGGAGCAGGGGAGGTGGGGACGTGGGACATGAAGTGCTCCTGGGGGTGGGATGCAGGGACCTGGGGACACCAGAGACCGGGGGACATGGGGACATCAGGGACCAGGGGAGCTGGGACAGGGGGACGTGGGGACATCAGGGACCAGGGGAGGTGGGGCAGGGGGACGTGGGGACATCAGGGACTGGGGAGATGGGATCTGGGGACATCAGGGATGAGGGGAGGTGGGACAGGGGGACGTGGGGACATCAGGGACCGGGGATGTGGGGACAGGTGGACGTGGGGACATCAGGGATGAGGGGAGGTGGGACAGGGGGACGTGGGGACATCAGGGACCATGGGAGGTGGGACAGGGGGACGTGGGGACATCAGGGACTGGGGAGATGGGATGTGGGGACATCAGGGATGAGGGGAGGTGGGACAGGGGGATGTGGGGACATCAGGGACCAGGGGAGGGAGGGCTGTGGGATGTGGAGTGCTCCCGGAGGTGGGACATGGGGATGTGGGGACACCAGGGACTGGGGAGGTGGGATGTGGGGACATCAGGGATGAGGGGAGGTGGGACAGGGGGATGTGGGGACATCAGGGATGAGGGGAGGTGGGACAGGGGGACGTGGGGACATCAGGGACCAGGGGAGGGAGGGCTGTGGGATGTGGAGTGCTCCCGGAGGTGGGACAGGGGGACGTGGGGACACCAGGGACTGGGGAGGTGGGATGTGGGGACATCGGGGACCGGGGAGGTGGGGACATGGGGGCAGCGGGGGTCTCACCCGGCAGACGAAGCACTCAGGGTGCCAGAGCCCCTCGAGGGCAGCGATGTAGCCCTCCAGGATGGGCCGCCCGCAGCCCCGGCACCGGCTGGAGAAGAGCTCGGCAAAGTCCTGGCGGCAGTACTGCTGGCCGTCCTTCTCCAGGAAGCCTGGGGGACACCACGGGGACGGTGGGGGGGTGCGGTGCAGGGATGGGGAGGCGTGGGTACATGGGGACACGGACGTGGGCACGGTGAGACGTGGCGACACGGGGGATGCGGCCGTGGTGGCGAGGCCAGGATGGAGAAAGAGAGACATGGGGACGTGGGGATGGTGGTGGGACCAGCATGAGGATGGTGAGATGTGGGGACACGGTGGGACAGCAGGACAGGGCAGGGACACGGGCACGGGGGCCACCCACCCTCCTCGCCAAAGGGCTGCCCACACTTGACGCAGCAGAAGTGCTCCGGGTGCCAGTTCTTGTCCAGCGCTGTCACCATTTTCTGCGGGGGGAGACAGGGGTGTCATGGCCAGCCCCCCTCTCCCAGGGTCCCACCGCACTCCACAGGGTCCCATGGCACCCCAGAAGGGGCCACTGCACCCAAGGGGGGTCCTGCTGCTCCCAGAGCCCCCCCCCCCCCCCCCCAAGCACCCCAGAAGGTCCCATTGCAGCCAAAGGGGTCCTACTGCTCCCAGAGCCCCCCAAAGGTCCCCTTGCCCCCCTAGGCGTCCCCCCCACCCACGTCGAGGATGGGCTGGGCGCAGCGGGCGCAGCGGGGGGAGAAGAGCCGTCCATAGTCCCGCGGGCAGTAGGGCACCCCGTCTTTCTCGAAGAAGCTGCCACCCCCGAGCTCCCCTCCGCAGCGGGCGCAGACAAAGTGCTCGGGGTGCCAGGTGCACCCCAAAGCCTTCACCACCTGTGAGGGGGGGAGAGAAGGAAAAAAGGGAGGGTCCCAAGGAATGACGCCCCATTTTGGGGTCCTGCGTGGATGAAGTCGGGTTTAGGGTGCTGCTGGGGTGTGCGCGTGTGCCCTCACTCTGGGGCTGCAGCTGACTGGGGGTAGCCCTATGTTTGGGGTGCAGCAGAGGGCACCCCCCCTTTAGACCATGCATGAAGCTAACCCCATTGTGAGGTCCACCAGAAGACCCCCCCATTTTGAGGAGCACCAGAGGAACCCCCCCGCACAATTCTGGGGCACAGCCACAGGCAGCCCCATTTTAAGACACCCACAAGGAAGCCCCCACTTTGGGGTGCAATACCAGGCACCCCCCCACCTTTTTCCTCCCCCATCCACCTGCTCCCTCCCTTCCACCCCCCCCCAAGGGCACCCCAAAACTCACCTTCCCAGCGATGGGCTTCTGGCAGGACCCACAAACCCCCTTGGCCCCCGTGGGGACTCCCTGGCGGCTCAGGTCCGACTGCAGCAGCACCAGCATCGAGTCCAGGTTCCCCCCCTCAGGAACCCCCTTTTTTGGGGGGGGCTGGGGGTGGGAAGGGGGGAAGAAGAGAGTTATGGGGGTGCAGGGTCAAATGGGGGACACACCCCCTAAAACCCTGCAGACTCACGGTGCGGTGGAGGTGGAAGTCGGAGAGCGAGGCCATCAGCTTGTCCAGCTCCTGGGTGGCCGAGGTGGCTGAGGCAGGGGGCATGGGGGGGGTGTCCGAGCTTCTTTGGGGGTGCAAGAAGAGGGTTAAGGGCAGGCTCTGGGAGTGGGTGGGTGCTGATAGGGGGGCTGGTAATTGGGGATGATCCCATTTTGGGATGCAGCTGATGGGAGTTATCCCCATTTTGGGGTGCTGCTGATGGGTGTAACTCCATTTTGGGGTGCTGCTGCCCCCCTCTGGGGACACACACACATACACACACTCACCGGGCGGGGGAAACCCCGACTTCAGCCTCGTCCACTGCCTCCTTCCTCTTCACCCCCTCGGAGCTCTTCAGGGGGGGAAACTGGGCCAGGATCTCATCTGGGGGGGTGGGGGGTTGTGTGTCACAGTCAGTTTTGGGGTCCTCAGGAAGGTTTTGGGGGGTGTTCCCAGGGTGATTTTAGAGATCTCCAAGGAGATCAGAAGTCCACAGAATGATTTCTGGGGTCACCGGGTGATTTGGGGGGGTGAGGGGGATTGGGGCACCCAGGCTTCTTTTTTGGGATGCTTTAAGGAAGGTGCTCTGGGGGTTTTTGGGATGCCCGGGGTGGGGGTTTGGGGCAGCCAGAGATGATTGTGGGGGTCCCCAGGCAGATCTGGGTGGGCAGGGGCAAGGGGGTGGGGATGGGGTACCTGCGATGGAGCTGTGGGTGGCATTGAGGTCGCGGAGGAGCCGGTCGAGCTCCCCCAGGCTGGGGGGGGCTGGGGGTGACCGGGGGGGCCGGGCCTTCTGCACCGTGCTGGGGGATGGGGACATCAGGGGATGGCACATCCCCTCTGTGTCCCCAAGAACCTCTCCACCCACACCCCGATCATCCCCCTCCTCCCAAATTGCCCCACCCTCCAATGACCCCAATGTCCCCTCCCATGTCCCCAGCGCCCCCCCGCCATGTTCCCACCAGGTCCCCAAGGTCCCCATACCTGTAGAGCTGCTCGGTGTCCCCCCCTGGTGCCTGGGGACCAACACGTTGGGGATTAATGGGGACCTGGGATGCCATCACCCCCCAACATCTGCATGCCCAGGGTCCTCGAGGTCTCCGTGTCCCCCTCGAGTCCCTATCCTCATCCCTGATGTCCCCATCCCAGGGGTCCCACAACCCCACTGTCCCCCATCTCCGACCCCCATGTCCCCCAGATCCTCTATGTCCCCAGAACCCCCAGGGGCCCCCAACAGTCCCAAGGTTCCCAATGTCCCCAAGTCCTCCAAAGCCTCCCATGTCCCCAAGATCCCCAGCATCCTGCAGTGTCCCCAGGGCTCCTCATGGCCCCAATGTCGCAAAGCCACTCAATGTCCCCAAGGTCTCCAACACCCCCAAGGTCTCCAAAGTCTCTCACATTCCCAATGCCTCCCTGTGCCCCAGGGCACCCAGTGTCCCCAACGCTACCCCTTACGCCCACGGGCCCCAAGGTCCCCTGTGTCCCCAAAGCCCCCCCGATGCCCACAAGGTCCCCAGCATCACTGTGTCCCCAGGGCCCTGCGTGGCCCCAAGATGCCCAAGCTCACTGGGCCATAGGGGGGTGGGGGGGGCCGGGGGGGGTCCCCGCCAGAGGCAGCGGACAGATGGGTGGGGGGTGCCCCTCCCGGCGGGTCCGTCAGCAGCACTGGCCGCCGGGCGAGGTGCGACGTCGTCGTCTCCAGGTCAGCCAAAAGGGCATCTGGGGGCGGGTGCAGTGGGGTGAGGGACCCAGACGGCCAGGCATCCATCCCTCCCTGCACCCACAGACCCAGGCATCTGAGTATCCATCCAATCCAGCACCCATGGACCCAGGCGTCCAGCCAGCCCCCATCCCCTGCACCAGGGATCTAGGCACTGTTCCCTCCAAGCACCCATGGACCCAGGTGCCCGAGCACCCATCCCTCCCAGCACCCATGCCATCCAGGGGACCCAGGGCTCCAGGCACCCACCGATCCCAGCACCCACGGACCCAGGCATCCAGGCACCCTCCCATCCCAGCACCCACGGACCCAGGCGTCCAGGCACCCTCCCATCCCAGAACTCATGCCCTCCAGGGGACTGAGGCCTCCAGGCACCCACCCATCCCAGCACCCACAGTCGCAGACATCCAGATGCCCAGCCCACCCATCCCAGCACCCATGCCATCCAGGGGACCTGGGCCTCCAGGCCCCCAAATCTCCCAGCAGTGATAGACCCAGGCGTCCAGGCACCCACCCATCCCAGCACCCACAGACCCAGGCATCCAGCCACCCACCCATCCCAGCACCCACGGACCCAGGCGTCCAGGCACTCACCCATCCCAGCACCCACGGACCCAGGCGTCCAGCCACCCTCCCATCCCAGCACCCACGGACCCAGGCGTCCAGGCACCCTCCCATCCCAGCACCCACGGACCCAGGCGTCCAGCCACCCTCCCATCCCAGCACCCACGGACCCAGGCATCCAGATGCCCAGCCCACCCATCCCAGCACCCATGCCATCCAGGGGACCCGGGCCTCCAGGCCCCCAAATCTCCCAGCAGTGATAGACCCAGGCGTCCAGGCACCCACCCATCCCAGCATCCACAGACCCAGGCATCCAGCCACCCACCCATCCCAGCACCCACGGACCCAGGCGTCCAGGCACTCACCCATCCCAGCACCCACGGACCCAGGCGTCCAGGCACCCTCCCATCCCAGCACCCACGGACCCAGGCGTCCAGCCACCCACCCATCCCAGCACCCACGGACCCAGGCGTCCAGGCACTCACCCATCCCAGCACCCACGGACCCAGGCGTCCAGGCACCCTCCCATCCCAGCACCCACGGACCCAGGCGTCCAGCCACCCTCCCATCCCAGCACCCACGGACCCAGGCGTCCAGGCACCCTCCCATCCCAGCACCCACGGACCCAGGCATCCAGATGCCCAGCCCACCCATCCCAGCACCCATGCCATCCAGGGGACCCGGGCCTCCAGGCCCCCAAATCTCCCAGCAGTGATAGACCCAGGCGTCCAGGCACCCACCCATCCCAGCATCCACAGACCCAGGCATCCAGCCACCCACCCATCCCAGCACCCACGGACCCAGGCGTCCAGGCACTCACCCATCCCAGCACCCACGGACCCAGGCGTCCAGGCACCCTCCCATCCCAGCACCCACGGACCCAGGCGTCCAGCCACCCTCCCATCCCAGCACCCACGGACCCAGGCGTCCAGGCACCCTCCCATCCCAGCACCCACGGACCCAGGCGTCCAGCCACCCTCCCATCCCAGCACCCACGGACCCAGGCGTCCAGCCACCCTCCCATCCCAGCACCCACGGACCCAGGCATCCAGATGCCCAGCCCACCCATCCCAGCACCCATGCCATCCAGGGGACCCGGGCCTCCAGGCCCCCAAATCTCCCAGCAGTGATAGACCCAGGCGTCCAGGCACCCACCCATCCCAGCATCCACAGACCCAGGCATCCAGGCACCCACCCATCCCAGCATCCACAGACCCAGGCATCCAGGCACCCACCCATCCCAGCACCCATGCCATCCAGGGGACCCAGGCCTCCAGGCACCCAAATCTCCCAGCAGTGATAGACCCAGGCATCCAGGCACCCACCCATCCCAGCACCCAGGTACTCCAGCGGACCCAGGCGTCCAGGCACTCACCCACCCCAGCACCCACAGACCCAGGCATCTGGGCCCCCAACATCTGCCACCCCTGCCGCCGCCCCAGCACGGGAGCTAGCCGGCAGGCCGGCTGGACAGATGGCAGCAGGGACGGCCGGACAGAGGGACGCGGGCGGCTCTTACCCAGGTCGTCCATGGCCGGGACTGGGTGCGGCCCCCCGTGACGTCGCCCCGCGCGGGCCCCTCGGTGCCCATGTATGGAAGCGCCCGGACGCCTGGGTGCTGGCCAGGGGATGCGGGGGGGCCCCGGGATATGGGGGGGGAGGGGGGGGGGGCCTGGGAGGCCGGATGTCTGGGGCCCTGGGATACGGTGGCGGGGCGGGGGGAGGGTGGATGCCTGGCTCCGTGGGATACTGGGGGGGCTCAGATGCCTGGGTCTGTGGGATACTGGGGGGGCTCAGATGCCTGGGTCTGTGGGATACTGGGGGGGCTCAGATGCCTGGCTCCGTGGGATACTGGGGGGGCTCAGATGCCTGGGTCCGTGGGATACTGGGGGGGCTCAGATGCCTGGGTCTGTGGGATACTGGGGGGGCTCAGATGCCTGGGTCTGTGGGATACTGGGGGGGCTCAGATGCCTGGGTCTGTGGGATACTGGGGGGGCTCAGATGCCTGGGTCCATGGGATACGGGGCAAAGTGGGGGAGATGCCTGGGTCTGTGAGAGGGGGGAGGAGGGGACTTGGGAACTTGGAGCTGGGAAGGGAACGGGCCCGGATGCCTGGGCCCGTGGGATATGGGGGTGCAAAAACACCAGGGTCCGTGGGTCCCTGGGACACAGGGGGACTCAAACGCCTGTGTCTGTGGGATATGGGGAGCCCGGACACCTGGGTCGATGGGATACAGGGGGACCCAGATGCCTGGGTCTGTGGGATACAGGGGGGCCCGGATGCCTCGGTCCGTGGGTCCCTGGGATATGGGGGGGCCCAGATGCCTGGGCCCACAGGATTCAGGGGGACCCAGACACCTGGGTCTGTGGGTCCCTGGGATATTGGGGGGTGGGGGGGTGGGGTGGCACAGAGGGAGACAGACACTTGGGTCCTCACCATGCTGGAGCAGCTTCACGTCCTTTATTGTGCGTTGCCTCCACTACAGTCACAACCCTAAAACCCTGTGAAATTGAGCTGAAACCGGGCACCCCTCCCATAGCAGCCCTGCCCCGACACTGTGGGGATGCCCCATAACTGGTGGGGGGGTCCCCCTGTCACCTGGGGAGTGCCTTGAAACTGTGCCCTCCTCCTCAAACCTGGACCTCCTCCCCTTGTGCCACCACCCTGTGTGCCACTTGGGGGGTCCTCAAGGTCCCCATGGGGGCACCTCACCTCCTCCTCCTCCACCTCATCTACATCATCAAAAAAAAGCCTCAACATCTAGATGAGGTCCCCAGGGTTCTCAAGTAGGTCCACAAGTCCTTATGTGGGGGCTCCCCATCTCCTCAGCTTTGTCTTCATCATCAAAAAAGGGCTTCAACTTGCAGAGGAAATCCCCAAGGACCCCCGCCCCCCTGGCCTCATCTTCATCATCACAAAAGGCCTTAACATCTACAGGAGGACCCCAAGGAGGTCCCCGAGGTCCCCACAGGGGCCCCTGAACCTCCACAACCACCTCCTTCATCTAACGGCTCCCCAGAGTCGCTACAGTCCTTCTGTGCACCCCCTGATTAAGGGGTGTTCTTGAGGTCCCTTGACCTCCATGCCCTGCTTGTCCTCATCTAAGGGGTCCCCAACTCCCATGGGGGGGGTCCCCGAGAAGGTCCACCATGCCCTTAAATTTCAGGAAGTCCTCCCTAAGGTCCCTGTAGGTGTCCTCCCTCTCCTCAAGGTCCCTAAAGGTGTCCCCAAGATCTCAGAGAGCTCTCCTTTCCTCTTAATCCCCCCAGTCTCTGTCGGAGGTGTCCCTAACAGCCATAATGGGGTCCTCCAGGGAGTCATTAAGGTCTAAAGGTCCCCTGATAGCCACATCCTCCTGATTTTCATCTAAGTGGTGCCCAAGACCTGTAAAAGGGCCCCCAAGGTCTTAGGAAAGTCCTCTGACCTCCATGTCCATGTCATCTTTGTCTAAGGGGTCCCTAACATCCAGAGGGGTCCCCAAGGGTGTCCCCAGGGTCTTAGGAAGGTCCCTGACATCCATGTACGCCTCATCTTCATCTAAGGGGTCCCCAACACCCATGCAGTGGTCCCGAAGATCCTGCTGGGGGTCCCCAAGGTCCTAGAGAGGTCCCTTGACCTCCATACCCACATAGTCTTCACCTAAGGGGTCCCCAACACCCATGCAGTGGTCCCGAAGATCCTGCTGGGGGTCCCCAAGGTCTTAGAGAGGCTCCTTGACCTCCATACCCACATTGTCTTCACCTAAGGGGTCCCCAACATCCATAGATGGGTCACCAAAAGGGTCTGCCATGTTGTTGAAGTCTCCTTGGGTATCCCCAAGGTCCTCGTAAGGGATGCCAAAGTCATCCTCCAGGCCCTCGAGGTCCCCCTGGGCATCCCCAAGGTCCCCATTAATGCCTCCAGGGGGTCGCAGCAGTGGGTCGCCCCCATCCCATGGCTCACCCATATCAAGGTGGGGCTGGGCCCCCTGGGGCGCCACAGCAGCCATCAAAGCCCGGGCCAGGCGAGGGGGACATCGGGCTAGTCGGGCCACCCGAACTAAACGGGGGGCCACGTTGTGGGGTGGCCCCCCCAGAATGGCCTGGGCAGCCCGGGCGGCCAATGGGGCACAACCCCACCGCTCAGCCAAGGCCCAGAGGGCACCAGGGGACGCAGAGACGGCAGCAGCCATGACATCCTCAAAGCCATCCACCAGGTAACGGCGGGCCAAGGCAATGGCAGCGCCGGCAGCGGTGGGCGACACGGGCGGGGACAGGACGGGACACCCGTCCCTGGGGCGACCCCGGCAGCCGTGGACAAAATGGAGGAGGAGGAGGAGAGGGCGGCGGGGGGCACAGCCCAAGGCCACCGCTGCCTGGCGGGCCTCGGCAAAGGCCCCTCCCAACATGGCTCCAAGGACAGGGGACCCCTGGGTCAGGGCTGCCCGGGCCACCGGCACCCCAGGGTGGGTGCCATTGGGGAGGAGGAGGAGGTCGTGGGGGGTCAGGGCATAGGGACATGGCTCCAAGGACGCAGCGGGATGTGTGGCTGGAGGGGTCAGGGATGCCCGGGGTGCTGGAGAGGGTGGTGGAGATGGGTTGGAGGAGCTTGGGGATGCCTGGGGACAGGGGTTGGAGGAGCCTGGGGAGGCTCGGGGACAGGGAGATGGGTTGGAGGAGCTTGGGGATGCCTGGGGACAGGGGTTGGAGGAGCCTGGGGAGGCTTGGGGACAGAGGGATGGTTGGGGAGATGGGTTGGAGGACGCTAGGGACACCTGGGGACATGGGAGTGGTGGGGGGCAGGGGTTGAGGGGTGTTGGGGACACCTGGGGACAGGGGCACAAGTGGGAGCATGGGTTGCAGGACCTCCGAGACACCTGGGGACACGAGTTGGGAAGGTTTGAGGACAGTGGAGAAGAGGACAGTAGGGGACATTTGAGGGGTCTTGGGACCACTTCTGAATGGAGGTTGGGAGGGTTTGGGGACAGCTGGGGACAAGAGGATGCTCGGGGACGTTTAGCAGCCCTTGGGGACATCTGGGGACCGGGTGGCCCCAGGGAAAATGGATCTGGAGATATTTGGGGACATGGGGACACAGGGGACAGCAGGGGTGGGGGGTAGAGGGCTACAGGGGACAGGGGATATGGGGATCCTGTGGATGCCCACGACTCGTCAGCATCCCCAAGTCCGTCCGTGTGTCCCCATGGGTCCCCATGTCCATCCGTGCACGGTGGTATGTCCCCAACGTCACCGTGCCCATCTGCAGGAGAGGCTGCGTGGCCATCCATGTGCCTCCAGGTGTCCTCGGTGTCCCCAAAGGTGTCTGTGTGTCCCCACAGATCCTTGTGGCGGTCTGAAGGTCTCTGCAGGTCACCGTTCTCCCCAGGGACATCACCTCTGTCCCCATGTCTGTCTGCCTGTCCCCACAGGTCCTCAGCATCCCCGTGTCCCCACGGGTCCTTGGTGTCCCCATCTCCGTGCACCTGCGGGTCCCCCGTGTCCCCAAGAGCACCTGTGAGTCCACGGACCTTCCCAGCATCCCCCCATGGGATGTCCCCAACATACCCATTCATCTGTCCCTGTGAGTCACCAGTGATCCCAGTGTCCCCACCTGGGTGTCCCAACGATCCTCCATGTCCCCAACGATCCCCAGCAGCCTCAGTGTCCCCCTCCACAACCCCCCCGACGCCCCACCACGTGTCCCCAGCACCCCATGGGGCCGTACCTGCAGGTCCGCAGCACTGGCATGTCCCAGGGCGTCCTCGCCATCCCCCGGCGTGTCCCCCGGCATGTCCCCGGCGTGTCCCCGCAGGAGGGCGATAGCATCGGCGGCGTAGAGGGCGAAGGCTGGGGGGGGCTCATAGGGGGACACGGGGCCCCGGGCCACCGCCGAGAGCAGCAGGGCCACTGCCCCCCCTCCCCACAGCAGCCCCCGTGCCGGGGACGCCGGCCTGCACATGCCAAGGACACGTGTCATGCCGGCGTCACGGCAAAGGGATGCCGAGGGTCACGCCGACGCCACACCAACCAACCACGGGTCACGCCAACGTGACAATAATGGCTTGAGTCACGCCAACGTGACGCTGCCGACGTGGGTCATGCCAACGACATGGGTCACGCCAACATGACGCCGCCAATGACATGGGTCACGCCAATGTGACATCAACACGGCGGCCACACCAACATGACACCAACACTGTGGGTCCCGGCAGTGACGTGGGTCACAGCAATGTGACGCTGATGCTGTAGGTGATACCGACACGACGTCAACGTCATATGGGTCACGCCCGTGGGTGATGCCATTGTGACGCCAATGATGTCACGCTGACGTGTGGGGGATGCTATAGGGCCTAGGGCCACCCCCCACCCTGGGGGACATCGGGCTGCACACGCCAACGATGCATCGATGACGTGCCGATGACACGGCAGCCACACAGAGTGAACGTATAGGAAACCTATAGGCGGATCTATAGGGGTACTCTACGGCTACAGGTAGGAATCTATACAAGACCTATGGGACTGCCTATGAGGCATCCATAGGGGACTAACAGGGCTGCTTATGGGGCAGCTACAGGGAACCTATGGGGCTGCCTGTGGGAGTTCTGCAGTGGGCCCTATAGGTGATCTGTAGACTTGGGCACCGGGGATCTATAGAGGGTTTACAGGGGCTTTACAGGGCCAGCAACAGATCCATAGGAAACGATCGCACTCACTACGAGGCGCTTCGAAGCAATCTTCGGAATATCTGTAGGGTTTGTTATGGGGAATCTATAGGAAACACTTATGAAATTGACTATAGCGGATCTTCGGGGCCACCTACGGAGAATGTATAGTGGACGCACTGCCTTGGTTAAAGAAATCTATACTACTTGGGGTCTACAGGCTGTTTCCAGGACCACATACGGATCCCATGGGGCTCTATAGAGGCTCTATAAGCTCCAGAAGCAAGGGAAGAACCCCCAGATGGGTTACAGGGCCAATTCTGGAGGGCTATAGGGTGCCACAGGGGCTCTATAGGGGACATATAAAGCTCCCTAGATGATGCATCGGGCTCTATAGAGGACTTGTGGGCCCAGGTGCAGGGGAACACATGAGGGAACTCCCAGGTGAGTTATGGGGCTGGTTCTGGGGGGCTACGGGAGAGTACAGGGACAGTATAGAGTCTGTATAGGGGATGTAGAAAGCTCCATAGGGGACGTACAGGCTCAGCTGCAGGGGAATGTGTAAGGGACCACCCCCAGGGGTTAAGGGCCCGTTCTGGGCGGGGGTGATGGGGATGCAGAGAACCTATAGAGGGCCTATGGGGGTGCTATCGGGTCAGTACCTGGCGAGCAAGGGCAGGGCGGTGGCACAGGCCAGGCGGGCCGGGGGGGCCCCGCAGCGTAGCATGTGGGTCAGCAGCCCCACGCCAAAGGGGGCCGCTGCTGCTGCCACCAGGTTGCGCAGGAGTCCCTCACCTGGGGGGGGACATAATTGGGGGTGGGTGTGTGTGTCAGGTCCATAGGATCCCACTCCTTCCCCCACCCCTCAGGGTTACCCCAGGAATTCCAAAAGAGCACCCAGGACCTCCAACAGGCCCCCAGTGACCCCCAGCAGCCCTCCAGAGACTCCAAGAAGCCCTAAAGACACCCACAGGGACAACTGGGACACCCCCCCCCCCCCCCAAATACCAGTCAGGACCCTCCATCAGCCCCAAAAAGGCCACTCAGGACCCCCTGGGCACCTCCAGTAACCCCCAAGGAACATCCAAAAACTACCCAGGGCCTCCAGGGACCCCTGGGGACCGCCAAACTCCACCAAGGACCCCAGGAGACACCAATAATCCCTCAGAGACCCCCAAGAGCCCACTGGGGACACCTCAGAGACCCCCTAAAGGTCACCCAGGCCCACCTTGGGACTTCCAGAAGCCGCCCCAGAGGCCCCCAAATGCCACCCAGGACTCCCAGCAGTCCCCCAGAAACCCCTGTGGACCCCCAAAGGCCAGCCATGACTCCCAGGGATCCAATTAGCCCCCTGAAGCCTCTTCCCCCCCCCCCACTCACCCAACTCCTTGAGACGTGCCTGGCGGGGGTGAGGGGTGGCGGCTGGACGCCTTGGTCCCCCTGGCCGCGAGAGCTCCTCGGCCTGGGGTGGGGCGAGGCCGAGGACCAGCCAGGAGTGGAGCAGGGAAGGGACGTAAGCCCGGACCAGCGCCCCCAAAAAAGCGGGGTGCCCTGTCAGGCCGCTGCAGCACCCGGGCAGCCCGGGGGGCCGGGGCAAGGGACCCCCGTTAGGTAGCGGAGGAGCCCCGAAACAACGGGGGCAGTGGCCAGGGCTCGGCTGGGTTCGTCGGCGGCTGCTAGGCGCCCCAAAAGTAGGAGAGCGGGGCTTCGGGGAGCCAAGGGTCCCCCTCGCCCACCCCCCGGGGCAGGGCCAGGGCCCCCATGGGGGGCAGGCGACGGCGGGGAGGTGAGGGGCAGTGGGGGGGGGGCGGTGGAGGACGGGGGGGAGGGCGGTGGGGAGGCAGCTTCAGAGAGGAGCCAGGACCTAGGGGGAGAAATGGGGGTGCTGAGCAGTTTGGGTGGGGGACAGGGACGGCCCTGGATGCCCAAGGTGTCACTAAGGGACAGCCAGGACTCCCCACCCCCCTGTTCTATCGCCAAGGACAATCCCAGGGTGGCCCCCCCAAGCCCCAAGGTGACAGCTTCCCCAAAGATGACACCCAGGAGCCCCCCCCCCAGGTCCCAAAGACCCCCAAGGAGGTGCCAAAGCCCTACAACCCCCCCAAAAGCCTGACCATCTGTACATCCCCCCACTCACTTGAGTCCCCGCAAGCTCCCGGCAGCTGCCCCAGCCCCAGGCGGACCAGGCAGCTCCCGGGAAGATCACATGACGCGGCAGCTTCATCCTCCTCCTCTTCGTCTTCCTCCTCGTCCTCTTCTTCCTCTTCCTCCTCCGCCTCATCAGCCCGGGCTCGCAGTACGTCGGCGAGCAGCGGGACCAGACCCCGGGCCTCCAGGGCTGCCAGGGCCTCCTGGTCGTAGGCGAAGGCAGCCAAAGCCAGGAGGACGCGGGGACGCCACGGCCGGGCGCGGGGCTCGGCCAGGAGCCGCAGGAGCAGCCCCAACCCACCAGCTGCCCGCACCCGCGCCCGGTTGACAGCTTCCCGGCACAGCAGGCAGAGCGCCCGGACGGCTACAGTGGCACCGGCGACATTGGGGGATGCCAACGCCCTCCTCACCTCCTCGGTCACTGCCTCCACCGCCCCGGCGGCCCCCAGGGCAGGTCGGAGCGGGGCACGTGCGCAGGCGTTGGCGATGGCTCCCAGGGCGGGTTGGCGGTGATCCCGCTTGGCGTGAGCGGCCAGGGCGGCCAAGGCGGGCAAAGCGGGAGCCACGTCATCAGCCGAGGGGCCGGGACTGTCGGTGAGACCCCGCAGGGCTCGGGCGACGGCCGGGCAGGCGGGATGAGCCGGGGAGAGGGAGGCCAGGCGGGAGGCCAAGGCTCGGACGGCCCCAGCTTGGCCCAGGGCCCGGCGGGGGGCTGGGGCAGCCCCCAGGATGCGGAGGGCACGGGCGGCGCTGTGGAGGCACTCGGGGGTGCCGCAGGAGGCGGCCAGGGACACCAGGAGGGGTCCAGCACCTGCAAAGGAGGGGGCAGAGTTAAGGGGATGCAGAGTTGGGGGAGCCTCGGGGACATGGGGAACATTAGGGGACAGCCCAAGGACATCCTGGTGCTCCCAGGGATGAGAAAGCCATTAAGGAGGGTGTTCGGGACACCCTTTGGGGACGTACAGGCATGTTGGGGGACAGGTTGGGGACATCCTGCTACCTGCAGGGATGAGAAATGCATTGAGGGACACTTTGGGGACACTCTCTGGGGGCATAGCACCCATCAGGGGACATCTCAAGGATGTCCTCATGCTCCCAGGGATGAGAAATCCACAAAGGGACTAATTGGGGACACGGGGACCCACTAGGGGGATGGGTTGGGGACCCCTGGGGACATCATGGCTACCTGAGGGACCCCAGGAACACACAAGGACCCTCCCCAGCGACCTTGGGGACACCCAAAGGACCCCTGAGAACACCTAAGGGACCTCATGGACAGCCAAAGGACCCGCAAAAACAGGTAAGGGGACCACCGGGGACCTCAGGGACACCCTGGAGAGCAACCAAGGGGACCCCTGGGGGCCTTGTGGTACCCTCAGGAAGAGGCACACATCCCCTGCAGACTTCAGGGACTCCCGAGGGACCCCTGTGGACACCCAGGCCCTCCCAGGGACCTGCTCACCGGCGTCAAGGACGTCCCGGGCGCCATCGGGCTCCAGCGCCAGGTTGGCAAGGGTGCGGGCCACCCGGTTCTGCACGCTCTCCGGCCCTGGTGAGGACAGCAGGGCCACTGTGGGAACAGGGGACAGAGGTCAAGGCTGGGCACAGAGGGACACCAGTGGGGTCAGGTCAGGGGTCAAAGGTCATGGTTAGGGACATGCTTAGGGACAGGCCAAGGGGAAAGGGTCACAGATGGGGACAGGGGGGCACCCCCAGGATGGGTCAGGGGTCACCAGGGTGGGGATCGGGATTCTCCAGTTGACCTCAGTGGGGCTTGGACTGAACCATTCCTGGGGATGGAGGGGGGTGGGTCCAGACCTATTCCCAGTATGGGCTGGGGTCCGAGCTGTCCCATTCCCTCTATGGCAGGGTCCAGACCCATTCCCAGTGTGGGTTGGGGTCCGAGCTGTCCCATTCCCCCTACGGGGGGTCCAGACCTATTCCCAGTGTGGGCTGGGGTCCGAGCTGTCCCATTCCCCCTATGGGGGGTCCAGACCCATTCTAGTATGGGCTGGGGTCCAGGCTGTCCCATTCCCTCTATGGCAGGGTCCAGACCCATTCCCAGTGTGGGCTGGGGTCCGAGCTGTCCCATTCCCTCTATGGCAGGGTCCAGACCCATTCCCAGTATGGGCTGGGGTCCAGGCTGTCCCATTCCCCCTATGGGGGGTCCAGACCCATTCCCAGTATGGGCTGGGGTCCAGGCTGTCCCATTCCCTCTATGGCAGGGTCCAGACCCATTCTAGTATGGGCTGGGGTCCGAGCTGTCCCATTCCCCCTACGGGGGGTCCAGACCCATTCCCAGTATGGGCTGGGGTCCAGGCTGTCCCATTCCCCCTATGGGGGGTCCAGACCCATTCCCAGTATGGGCTGGGGTCCAGGCTGTCCCATTCCCTCTATGGCAGGGTCCAGACCCATTCCCAGTGTGGGCTGGGGTCCGGGCTGTCCCATTCCCTCTATGGCAGGGTCCAGACCCATTCCCAGTGTGGGTTGGGGTCCGAGCTGTCCCATTCCCTCTATGGCAGGGTCCAGACCCATTCCCAGTGTGGGCTGGGGTCCGAGCTGTCCCATTCCCTCTATGGCAGGGTCCAGACCCATTCCCAGTGTGGGCTGGGGTCCGAGCTGTCCCATTCCCTCTATGGCAGGGTCCAGACCCATTCCCAGTGTGGGCTGGGGTCCGAGCTGTCCCATTCCCTCTATGGCAGGGTCCAGACCCATTCCCAGTGTGGGCTGGGGTCCGAGCTGTCCCATTCCCTCTATGGCAGGGTCCAGACCCATTCCCAGTATGGGCTGGGGTCCAGGCTGTCCCATTCCCCCTATGGGGGGTCCAGACCCATCCCCAGTATGGGCTGGGGTCCAGGCTGTCCCATTCCCTCTATCGCAGGGTCCAGACCCATTCTAGTATGGGCTGGGGTCCGAGCTGTCCCATTCCCCCTACGGGGGGTCCAGACCCATTCCCAGTGTGGGCTGGGGTCCGAGCTGTCCCATTCCCCCTACGGGGGGTCCAGACCCATTCCCAGTGTGGGTTGGGGTCCGGGCTGTCCCATTCCCCCTACGGGGGGTCCAGACCCATTCCCAGTATGGGCTGGGGTCCAGGCTGTCCCATTCCCTCTATGGCAGGGTCCAGACCCATTCCCAGTATGGGCTGGGGTCCGAGCTGTCCCATTCCCCCTACGGGGGGTCCAGACCCATTCCCAGTGTGGGCTGGGGTCCGAGCTGTCCCATTCCCCCTACGGGGGGTCCAGACCCATTCCCAGTATGGGCTGGGGTCCAGGCTGCCCCATTCCCTCTATGGCAGGGTCCAGACCCATTCCAGTATGGGCTGGGGTCCGAGCTGTCCCATTCCCCCTACGGACCGTCCGGTCCCATTCCCAGCATGCCAGCATGGGGCTGGGGTCCGGGCTGTCAGGCCCATTCCCAGAACGGAGTCCCAGGCCCTGGGCTGTCCCAACCCCTCGGGGCAGGGGGGCCGTCCCGCCCCGATCACTCACCGAGACGGGGGACGCCGCCGAGGCGCCGGGCCTGACGGCGGCAGCCGGGCTCGGTGCAGCAGTTCCCGAGGACGCTGAGGGCCAGGTCGAGGGTGCGGCGGGGCCGCTCAGGCCCCAGCAGCTCCAGCAGCGGCCCCAGCCCGCCCCGCTCTCGGAACCGAGCGGCTCCTCCCGGGCGGCGGGTGTGACGGGTCCGCAGCGCCAGCAGGGCCCGGGCCAGCCCCGGCTCAGCCGCCGCCCGCACCGCCTCCACGCACCAGCCTAGCGGCTCCGACATGGCGGCGGCGGCGGCGGCGGGGCCCGGCCCGGGCCCGGGCCGGCGGGGCGGCAGGGAGGGAAGAGGACGGTGGCCAGGAGGGGCCGCGCGTCGCGGGGCACGACGGGAAATGGAGTCCGCCCCGGGGAGGGACGCGCCGCGAGGCGGCGGGCTCGGGACTACAGCTCCCGGCGTGCACCGCGGCGCGGCGGGCGGGACTACGGCTCCCGGCGTGCACCGCGGCGCGGCGGGTGCGTACTGGGTGCACACTGGGTGCACTGGTGGCTCCGTACTGGAGGCACTGCGAGTGCTGGTGATCCCACACCCGGATCGCAGGTGAGCCCTGTACTGGGAGCACTGGAATGTTGGTGACCCCGTCCTGGGTCCCTCTACTGGGAGTGCTGGTAACCCTGGACGCGAAGGTGAACCCCGTACTGGGAGTACTGGCAGCACGGGTGACATATTGGGGCACTGGGAGTGCTGGTGACCCCACGCCGAGTGCACTGGTGACCTCATACTGGGAGTAGTGGTGATGCCATTCTGGGAGTACGCCCAGGGAGATGGGACACCTTGGGGGGAGGGGTGTCACAGAGGTGCTGGAGGGGAACGGGGACCTCGAGGTGGCACGGGGACACCGGGGGGGGGGGGGGGGGACAGAGACACCGAGGTGACATGACACCAGGGTGACGTGGTGATGCCAAAGGGGGACAGAGGCACCGAGGTGACATGTAGACATGGGGTGACACAGAGGTGAAAACAGGGTCCTGTGAGGTGACACAGAGACAAGAAGTGACATCAAGACATGAGGTGACATGGGGACACCAAGGGGGATACACAGAGACATTGAGGTGACAACAAGACGTTGGGGAGACACAGACATGGAGCTGACACAGACACACTAGGCAAATGAAGACAGGGACATGTCCCCCCAAGTGACACGGACACACAGGGGGGTGTGACATGGACATGTGGGGGGTTGACACAGACATACTGTGGGGTGACACAGACACGTGGGGGTGTGTGACGTGGACATGTGGGGGTCACATGGAGGCACTGAGGTGACACATAGACACAGAGATGTACCCAAGGATGTCCTAGTCACACCCCAAACCCCCCAAAGGGGACAAGGAAAGGGGGAGCCATTTTGAGGAGGGGTGAGGGTGGCAGTGTGGGGGTGTGACACCCCGGGGAGGGGACACCCCAGTAATCCCCTGCACCCCTGTCACCCTGAGCTCTGCAGCCCGATATTCGCCCTGTACCCCCAGGACGTGTCACTGCCAGCAACCGGCCGTAGGAAACACTTATTTTATTGGGGTATATAAAAGAAACACCCTGTGCCTGGGGCAGCTACTTGCGGTTGTTGGGGGCCACGGGCTCATTCACCTGCAGGGAGAGGGGGGGCGAGGGAGCCCTGGACCTCCAAAACTGCCCACGGGCCACCCCCAAACCCTACGCCTGTCCCCCCCAAACCATCACCCCCACCTACCCTGACACCCCCAAACCATCTCCCCCTCCCCAAACTGTGTGCCTCAAAATCACCCCCACAGCCCCCCCAAACTGCCCCAGCCCCCCCTCAATTTCCTATCTCCCCCTCCACAAATCACCCCCATCTGCCCCCAAAACTGTCCCCCCTCGACACGCTCCTGTGCCCCCCTAAATTTCCCATCTCCCCCTTCCCAAATCACCCCTAAGGCCCCCCCAAACCTGCCCCCGCAAATCCCCCTGACACCCCCTCCCATCCCCCACCTTCCTGGCAAAGCACCGGAGGGACTCACTGAAGTTCTTTCCTGGGGGAGACGCTTACAAACATTAGCCTTGGCAGGGGGACACGTGGGGGGCCTCAAAACCCCGCAGTCTCCCCACATTGGGGTAAGGAAGTGGGGGGGCACCCCCAAAGCAGCTCACCTCCTCTGACCTGGGCAACACCAGCATCTTGTCAAGCGGGGATGCTGCTCCAGGCCATTTTTCTGCTCCCTCTTCGGCAGCGGCGATGTTGCTCTGGGTAAGGAGAGAACCCTGTGACTTTGGGGGTACAGTGGGGGTGTGCCTCCCCCCAGAACCCCCCGGCCTTCAGCTTGAGCTCCTGGACGACGTTAGGGAGGTATCGTTGTTCTCTCTCTGGGCCGTGGAGCTGTTGCTCCTGCTGCCTCAGCTGCTGCCGATGACGCTCCAGCTGCTGCTCCTGCCATTGCAGCTTCTCTTCCGCCAGCTGGAGCTGTGCCTGCCGGGGGGGGAATGGCGGTGGTTGCGGTGGGGGGGACACCACTCCGCTGGGGGTGGGGAACCGTCCCCAGTGGGGTGGGACACTGGCCCCAGGCGGGGCAAAACTGGCCCCAGTGGGGGGCAAAACCCAGCCCTGATTGAGGGCTCCTGAGATGCCTCCGCTTCCCTACGTGGGACTTTGGGTGCAAAAGCGGAGTAATTGGTGCAAAATCACATTATTTTCTTTTCCCCAGGCATCCAGGTGTGCCCCCTGCCCCCTCCCACTGGGGACCCAGGTGTCCAGGGGAAGCGGGCGGGTAATGGGGGACGGGGGGAGCCAGGGGGCGGGGGTACCTTGAAGAACCGCTGCTTCTGTTGGCAGTCCCACCTCTGGGCTGCGGGGGAGTCAGGATGGAGGGGAGGGCCAGGGGGTGGGAGCACCCGGAGACCCCCAGGAACACCCCATGGTCATCCTGACCCCCCCAGGTCGTCCCCCCCCAGGCACCCTGACCCCCCCCTGGGGTGCCTCAACCCCTGCTTGGGGCAACCTAACCCCCCCAGGACACCCCTCGGGCACCCTGACCAGTGAGGGGGGGGGCGGCCTCACAGGGACACCCAAAGAAGAGGACGAAAAGGAGGAAGAAAGTGGAGGGGGAAGGAAAATGAGGAGGAAGAGGTGGGTGGGGATGAAGCTGAGAAATAGAAGGGGTAAAGGCTGAGGATGAAGAGGAAGAGAAGGTGAGGCTGAAGATGAAGGGGAGGAGGATGGGGAGGAAAAGTACAAGGAGCAGGAAGAGGTTGAAGAGAGGGAAGATGGAGAGAAAGAGAAGGAGAAAAAGGAGGGGGAAGAAGAAAAGGATGAAGAGGAAGATGAAAGAAAGGAGGATAAGGAGGATGAAGGTAAGAGGAAGGTGAGGAAGAAGGTTCAGAGGGGGAGGAGGAAGGCTCAGAGGAGGAGGAATATGATGGCAGAAAGGCTTGGAGGAGAAGAAGAATGAAGGCAAGAGGCTCAGAGAAGGAGGAGGTGGATGATGCAGTGGAGGAAGGCTCAGAAAATGATGATGACAATGATGGGAAGGAGGAAGTCTCAGAGGATGAGGATGAGGAGAAGAAAGGCTCAGAGGATGAGGATGATGGGGGGGAAGGCTCAGAGGAGGATGATGGAGGGGGGACGAAAACTCAGAGGAGGATGATGGGGTGGAAGAAGGCTCAGAGAATGAGGAGGGGGAGGAAGGCTCAGAGGAGGAGGAGGAGGAGGAGGGTGGGAAGAAGGCTCAGAGGATGGTGATGATGCTAACGATAGTGGGATGAAGGCTCACCACAACAGCTGGGACACAACCAGCAGCCTTGACTGGGCAGCATCACCCCAGGGACAGGCTCTGGCAGCCGGCACAGTTCCTGGGGGGGACCCAGGCGTCCGGGGGGCACCCAGGCAACCCCCACTCCCCGCAGGGGACCCAGGCGGCTGGGTCCCTCCCTCACTCGCCCTCCCCCTCCCTCCTGCAGGGGCTCTGGGGCTGGCCACACAGGCGGGCGCCATTTTGGGCCCCTCCTGCCCTGGGGGGGGAGAACATGGGGGTATGTGGGTGACACCATTTTGGGGACCTCCCATTATGACCCCCCCTACTTCAGGGCTCCCCCTTTCCCCCCTTATTCCCCTCCCAGTTTGGGGACATCCCTTAACCCCCTCATCTTGAGAGCCCCACCCCAATTTGGGGACCCCAAATTCCCCCCCCAGTTTGCCCCCTGCATTTGTACCCCCATAATTCCCCCCCATTTTGAGGATGCCCCCATTCCCCTCCTATTCTGGGGCCCCCACCACTGCCCCTCCCAATTTGGACCCCCTTAATACACCCCATTTTGTGGACCCCTCCCCCAATTCAGGTCCCCCCAATGTGGGAGGCTCCCCCCAAATCCACACCTACCCCATTTTGGGGTACCCCAAATACCCCTCCCCATGGCCACCCCACCGTGTGCTGCTCTGGGGGAGGTTCAAGCTCCCCCCCAGGGGGTTTTGGGGTCCCTTGATTTTTGGCCCCTCCCTTGGATTTGGGACCCTTCGTTTTGGGGGGACCCCCCCGTTTTGGGGACCCCCCCCACCATACCAGGGGGGGCAGGCTTCTCCAGGCCCCTTCAAAAGTCAAAGTTATTCAAATCTTGAGTGTGACCCAGGAACAGGCAGAGCTCCATCTTCTGATCTTCCGACCTGTGGGGCTTTGAGGGGGTGCCTGAAATTAGGGGGAGTCCCCAAAAACTGGGGAGGGGGGGCCAAAACCTCGGGGCAGGTTGCTGACCCGGGGAGACCCCAAAATCCAAGGGGAAGTTGTGGGAGGGAGTAGTGGGAATGGGGGGAATGAAATCATAATAGGGGATAATGGGGGTCCCCTAAAATTTGGGTGGCTCAACATACCCCAGGGGACCCCAAAATGCCTCCCAGGACCACAAAACAGCCTGGGAGAGGGGATGAAGCAAATGGGGGGGGGCTTGAAACAGTCAACAGAGATTTGGGGGGGCACCACTGGGAGCAGAAGGAACCCTGGAAGTGAGGGGTCCCCAAAATGGCTCCGGGGGGGGGACTGTGAAACCACCCGAGGGGGGGTCCAAGCTGGCAGGGGGCAGGGCTAGAGCTAGCCCCGCCCCCAGGGCCAACTTGGAGGGGGCCGGGGTCCTGTTTAGGGGTGAGGAGCTGGAACTCTGAAGCTGGGGTCTGGGGGGGGGGCGCCCAGACTTTTGGGAGGGTGTGAGAGGTACCTCTTGCAGCAGATGTCGCAGCGCCCGCGGTTGGCCCCGGATCTACGCGAAACCTCCGGCCGCAGCTGGCGCGGCCCCAGGGCGGGGTGCTCCCCCCAGCTGTCCGCCATGGCCTCCCCGGGGGGGGGGGGGGGGGGGGGGGGGGCACACCCCCCAGGTCCCCCAAAACACCACCCTGAGGCCACGCCCCTGCCTCGTATCCCCGCCCTGAGGCCAAAGGCCACGCCCCACATCGTGACACTGACCCACCCCCCCCAAGGCCACACCCATGCCTCATAACCCCGCCCAACACCTCTATAGCCACGCCCCTCGGCCCGCCCAAGTGGCTCTGAAGGCCCGACCGCCGGCCCCGCCCCCCCCCGCAGCTTCTCCCCGAACCCCCCCTCCCGCCGGGCACCCCCAAAATACAGCCCCTCCCCCTACATACCCCTCCCCCCCCCTCCGGATTCCCCCCAGCCGCCTCCCCTCTCCCCCAGGACACCCCCAAACCACCCCTCACCCCCACCCTCCCCGTACGACGCCGCAGCAGCCGCCGCCGGCGCACGGGCGCTGACGTGTGCGAGGGGCGGGGCTAAAACGCCGCGCGGGAAGGAAGGGGGAGATGGCCAATGGGGAAAGGGCGGGGCGGGGCGGGGGCGGGGTTTGCCGCCACCCGGCGGAGTGGGAGGGCGGGACCTGCGAGTACGTCACCTGGCGGGGCGGTGTTATGCAAATGAGGGTGCACCACCGCCTCCCCGCGGGACACGGAAGGCGGGGATATGCTAATGAAGGGCCGTGCTGGGCGGGACTATGCTAATAGCCGCCCCAGCTCCTTAGGGCCCCTATAGACCCACTCCAGCCCCACAGACACCCCGCAGCTGCCCTCTTTAACACCCATTTTGGGGGCGGGGGGGGGGGGGGGCGGAGAGGGCAGGCATCTGGGGCAGCCCAGGAGTGTCCATGACACTGGGGTGGGCGCTGAGGGGGGCAGCAGGAGCATCGCCCCCCCGCCGCAGCAGCGCCCGGTGCGCTCCGTGTCTCTCGC
Organism: Phalacrocorax aristotelis; assembly: GCF_949628215.1. Lineage (NCBI taxonomy): Eukaryota > Metazoa > Chordata > Aves > Suliformes > Phalacrocoracidae > Phalacrocorax > Phalacrocorax aristotelis. The sequence continues at coordinate 83,695 of NC_134307.1, read as the reverse complement.
TGTGCTGCATCCCCGGGGTCCGTCGTTCCGCTGCGTGTGTCGGTCCCCGTCCTGCTGCGACCCCTATGCCAGGGGGTTCTCTTGGTCCCCACGTCGGTGCAGCCCCCCGGCCAGCCCCCCTGCCCCCCTCATCGCAGTGCAGCCCCCTTGCTGGTGCAGCCCAGGGAGTCGAGTGACTCTCCGGAGTTCTCTTCCACGGGAGCGACGTTCGCTGACACCAGCCTTGGGGACACACACGGGGGGCGTGGGTAGGGTCCCCCCAAACCCCCCCCAAAACAGCCCTCGTTGTGCTTTCGCCCGGCCCCGCAGCTAAATGCCACAGAGCCGTTCGCTCGCCCCCCCGCCGCGGGATGGGGGAAGAATCAGGGGAAAAAAGAAAGGTAGATAAAATTATATCTCAAGTTATTTAAGAGTTTAAGAAAAAAGAGCTAGCAGGGCATTAGGCCCCGCCTTCTCTAATCTTTGTAATTTTAAAGACTGGCAATTCAATTGCCCAGCACTATGCCTTTTCACAAAGCTCAACCACTACTGCTTTCCCACAGTTACACATTTTTGGGCAAAAAGTGCCAGGAGTTCCACAGCAAACCAAGTCATGGCAACAGTTTCAGAAGGTGACATCTGCTAACATGCGACGCGCACAGAAAGCTCATCTGCCTGGTGAATTTTCAACACTAGGACAGCAGTGCCATTCTTTCCTTGTCCCCACATACAAGGATTTATCAGATCTCTGATGCCTGCAGCACCTCTCCTCTCATTTGAGGGCAGCATTGCAATACCAGGAGAGGGTGCTGCCCAACCAGAGATGGAGGGTGCATCGACAGGACAGCCCTATTTCAATTAACCCCCCAAACAAGGCTGTGTTTAGAAGCGCAACGTTGTGGTGTCCAGAATTACCAGGGAGTGCTTAAAAGCACTGCAACAACTACTGCAGTAACACGCCCAAAGTTTGCATGCAGAGCCACATAAATTCAGGGTTTTTTGCCTGCAGATGCTTCGTGGGTATCAGGATGCTGCTGTGCTCTTTGGTCATGACATGCTGTAACTCACTTTTGAATGGAGGGAACGTTAATCAATACACCCAATTCTCTGTCCTCTGTGCACCTTAGGAATACAGAATTAAAACCTAGAGCGCGGATATCAGCTTAGGGTAAAAACAGACTTAGAACTAGTAGCATTTGGTAATGTGCTAAACTGCTCGTCGAGTTTCAAGTTTGGAAAGGATTAACTACTCCTTCATCGTACTCGCACAAAAGGCGATACGCTTTAAGATATTGTTCTTTTCGTCTTGCCTGAAAAGGACATTGTCTTTAGGAAACTAACAGGAATCCCTTCCGAAGGGGACTTGTTTGCACGGCTCGCCAGCTGGCAACCCTTGGTCTTTCCTCTATAGCTAGTAGGCAGACCCCCCCAGGTTTGGGGCGTGAGAATACCTGCCATACCCCACCCCCCCTTCCCCAAACACAGGAAATAGTCAAACACTGAGAATCAGACTCTTCTGAGATGGAAACAAGTTCTAGTTTACGCTACAGTGCGTACCTGTCTTTTCTATAAGACCAATAGAAGCAAACACATATAATAAGGAATCTCTCCACATACAGGAGAACAGGATCTACAACTTGGCTCTCAGAAAAATCAACCCCAAGAACAAGGCCAAGAGAATCATCCTAGAAGTTACCATTGTTGGAGTTCGAACCCCACGTCCCAGCAGGCCTAAAAACGTCAGTCTACTTTGGGACGGATACATTAAAATTGAGTCCATGACAATAAAAATTAACAGAAGTTTTAACAAGAAAGATACAGTTAGAATGCCTCTGGCAAAAAAAATATCCATTAAAAAAAGTTAAAACACAGAAACCTCTAACAAAGAGTACAACGCTTTATGGATACTCACATAACAGAGGTTCTGCTGGTAGCTTTAACTCCTTTAACAGGGATTCTTCAAACAATGAGCTCTTTGGAATCAGGGCACTAACACCTGTGTACTCTGAAAACAACATAAATAAGGGGAAAAAAATAGTCAATTCATAAGAATGTATATTAATACGCCATTACATAGCCCTTCAGAGAATCCCTTTACAGAGAGGAAAAGCAAAACTTTATACATAACGCTGCACTTTCATTGTCCCAACACACTAACAGTACATTTCAAGAAATCTTCAGGTTCGATAATCAAACACAGGCAGCAATTTTTTTTTTAATACCAAGAGCAAAATGGTCTCAAAGGTCACTAAAGGAGAGTCTGTTAATGCATGAGGCTCTTTCCTGATCCAGCCTAAATTGCTTTACCTTCTGCTGGGTTCAAAACCAATACATCTTTGGAGGAAAACAAACCACAGCTAAAGCCTCACCTGCAAAAAGGCACTTAGCTAAAGCATGAAAACCCTGCCGTTCCTTTCATAGCTGTTAGCGACAAACGATTCACCTGTGCTGCTGGTGATCAAGGCTGAGAGAACACAGATGAGAGCCTGCCCTCGCTGGCTACTTCTTGGAGCTTAATCCACCAACGGCCGCACCTCTCGGCTGCTCGGGGGTTTGTATTGAAATGGAAACCAAACTGGCAGTGCTAGAATTTGGATTGCAGAAATTTGGGGGGGGGGGGTTTTGTGCTTGCTTTCGCAAGTAGGGTAGAATTGGCTCAAGCTAAGGCGAGCAAGAAAGGGAGAGTGTTGGGACCAGTGGGAGGCTGGGCCAGAATAGAGCCCCAGTGTTGGCGTGGCTGTGAAGGGGCTGCCAAGGGAAGGGGAGGGCCTCCACCAAATTAGAGTCCTAGCTTCTTGTTTGTGGGAGAATTATGCGGAGGACGTCTGTTTTGTTGCTGGGCTCTGGTGAGGCTGAGGGTTACACGGTAAATCAAAGCCAGAGCCCTGGTATTGGTGCAGATGTGAAGGGGCTGCAACGGAAGGTGAGGGCCATCGACAGCTTTCAGTCCCAACCGCGCGGGATCCCTAAGAGGTGATTTTCATTTTGTTGCTCGGGAAAGGTGAGGCTCAGCGTTCGGTACAGAGGGAGAGTGCAGAGCCCCGGCGCTGGTGGGGATGTGAAAGGCTGCCAAGCGAAGGTGAGGACTGGCAATAGCTTTCAGTCCTGGCATGTACGTGTTGGTGCAATTGCTAGAGGTTTTCCATTTCAGAGCTGGGCTCTGGTGAGAGGGACTGTTGGGACTATTCATAGAATCATAGAATGCCCTGAGTTGGAGGGACCCACAAGGATCATCGAGTCCAACTCCTGTCCCTGCACGGGACAACCCCAAATTCACCCCATGTCTCTGAGGGTGTTGTCCAAGTGCTTCTGATTATCACCAGGCTTGGTGCCGTGATGCCTCCCTGGCTGCGATGCAGAGCTAGGTGCCCCGCAGGGCACAGTTGGCCCTCTCAGCTGTAAGGGCACGCTGTTGGCTCGTGTTCAACTTGCCGTCGACCAGAACCCCAAGGTCCTTCTGCAGAGCTGCTCCCCAGCCTCTCGTTCCCCACGCTGGCTCTACATCCAGGGTTGCCGTGCCCCAGGTGCAAAATCCAGTACTTCATATGGCTGGTGGTTGCCCAGCTCTCCAGTCTGTCCAGAGGTCTCTGCAGGGCCTCTCTGCCCTCGAGGGTGTCAACAGCTCCTCCCAATACTGTGTCATCAGCAAACTTAATTAATAATCCTTCCAGTCCTGCACCCAAGTCATTTATGAAGACATTAAGGAGTCCTGGCCCCAAGTGGATCCCTGTGGAACCCCACTAGTGACTGGCCACCAGCCCGATGTAACCCCATTTACTGCGACACTTTGAGCCCGACCCCCAGCCGATTGCTCACCCACCGCATTACGCATTTATCCAGCCGTGTGCTGGGCATTTTGTCCTGGAGGAGGCTGTGAGGGACAGCGCCGAGAGCTTTACTGAAATCCGAAAAGGTCACGTCGGCTGGCTTTCCTTGGCCAACCAGGTGGGCAACCTTGTCATATCAGCAACAAGGAGTTATGGGCAGAGGGCTTGGAGCCCTCACCCTTGTGAGGTCGCTCTCGGCTGAGTCGCTGACTGCGTAGGTTGTTGTGAGGTCACTGCTTCCTGAGCAGCTGATAGGCCAGGAGCAGGCACGTGGTCTGTGCGGGTGGTTGTGAGGTCACTGGTTCCCTGAGCAGCTGATAGGCCAGGAGCAGGCACGTGGTCTGTGCGGGTGGTTGTGAGGTCACTGGTTCCCTGAGCAGCTGATAGGCCAGGAGCAGGCACGTGGTCTGTGCGGGTGGTTGTGAGGTCACTGGTTCCCTGAGCAGCTGATAGGCCAGGAGCAGGCACATGGTCTGTGCGGGTGGTTGTGAGGTCACTGGTTCCCTGAGCAGCTGATAGGCCAGGAGCAGGCACGTGGTCTGTGCGGGTGGTTGTGAGGTCACTGCTTCCTGAGCAGCTGATAGGCCAGGCGAAGGCCAAAAGCTGCATAGGGGGTTGTGAGATCGTTAGTGCCTTGTGCTGGTTTTGGCTGAGAAGGGGTTAATTCTCCTCACTGTGGGGGTCAGCTACCTTTCCAGCTTCCCGCGCTCTGCCGCGTGGCGTGGCAGGGGGGGCTGGGAGGGGCAGGGCCATGGTGGGGGCGGCTGACCCCGACTGGCCAATGGCAGGTTCATTCCATACCATGTGACACCATGACCAGTATATTGAGGGGGGGCAGTGGCAGCGCGCCGGCGGCGCGGCGTCGGGTCGGCGGGCGGCGAGCGGCTGCGGCGCGTGCGGTTTGTTCCGGCGGTTCGTTCCCCCTCTCCCCTCCCCTCCCTTCCCCCCTCCCCCGGGGCTTTGCGCCTCTCGTTGTTCTCCTTCACATTGCATTTCTACTGTTGTTTCTTTTAATTTTCATTATTAAACTGTTCTTATCCCAACCCACGAGCGTTACCCTTCTGATTCTCTCCCCCATCTACCGGTGGGGGAGTGAGCGAGCGACTGTGTGGGGCTGAGCTGCCGCTAAACCACGACAGTCTTTTTGGCGCCCAACGTGGGGCTCGAGGGTTGGAGATAACAACAGCTGCTGGTCACAGCACCATGTTGTCCTTTTTGCAGTGGGTGTTAAAAATCGGTGTTGGTTGTTTGAGTCTGCTGTGTTCTGCTGTGATTAGTAATGTTTTGCCTACGAGATTTGTTATACAAACACTCGTTTTCAGCTTTACCTGGTATTTGGGGTTTTTGCTGAAACCGTTACTGTACTTCGGATACCACCTTGTTGAGGCAATTAGCAATTATACCTCCTCCTCTGAGAGATTTTATATGGAGGAAATACAGAATAATACCTTTGCAACTTTGTTCTATGATGTCTGTGCCTTTGTTACAACAACGTTTTTGTATCTTGAACATCCTTGGGTGGTTAAGGTGCAGTCATTGTTAGTTTTTGGGCATGTTGTTTTGGTTTTGACTAAGCAACTTAAGAATATCACCCAGAAATCTGCCCCGAGGCTTGATAGTTACGAGTGGCAGGGCATGTGGGATAGCATGGGCAAATACCTAGGGCAGTGGGCACCCCCAGTGTTTTGGAGTTTCACCCCCGAGCAAGTGCAGAATCCTAAAAAACTAGTAGAATATTTGGAAAAAGTATGTTGTTACGCTGGGAACTCCAGAGAGACACAGATAACTGCAACGTGCTGGGGTCTGGCCCATGCATACCGAGCCCTGCTCAACAGTATTCAGTGCCCCCAGGGGGAAGAGAATGTCTCTGGATTGAAATGCAAAGTGACTGGCACTGTAGACAATCCAGCCCTGACAACAGGCACTGCAGCCACTCAAACCCCCACAACAAGTACCGGAGCTAGCTCAGAAAATAAACCCGTACCAGTATCAGTTGCCCCCATACATAAGACGAAATATTGGAAGCGGACATCAACTCGTTTAGAACGGGATGATGAAGAACCAGGGCCATCGCGGGGAGAGGAGGGAGAAGTAATAAATGAAATAGAGACCACCCGATCCCTGTCCTTAAGCGAGTTGCGAGATATGCGAAAAGATTATAGCCGTCGTTCAGGTGAGCACATTGTCACCTGGCTGCTCCGATGCTGGGATAATGGGGCCAGTAGCCTGGAACTAGAGGGAAAAGAAGCCAAACAATTGGGATCCCTTTCTGGGGAAGGGGGCGTTGACAAAGCAATTGGAAAAAAACCACAAGCCCTCAGCCTCTGGAGGCGACTCCTGTCTGGAGTGAAGGAAAGGTATCCCTTTAAAGAAGATGTTACATATCGCCCAGGAAAATGGACAACTATGGAGAAAGGCATCCAGTATCTCAGGGAATTAGCTGTGTTTGAGGTGATTTATGGTGACCTGGATGATCAACGGTCATCCAAAGATCCAGATGAAGCCGAGTGCACACGACCCATGTGGCGGAAGTTTGTACGGAGCGCACCATCTTCGCATGCAAACTCATTGGCAGTGATGTCCTGGAAAGATGACGAGACACCAACGGTGGCAGAGGTGATAGATAGGCTCCGGGATTATGACACAAATATCTCTTCCTCGCTTGTCTCTGCTGTGGAGAAACTATCCCAAGAGGTCCAGCAACTCAAAGAAGATCTGTCCTACTCCCCACCTCGACAGAGCAGTGTCTCAGCTGTTAGGAATAAGCGTCCTTTGGCTCAAAGAAGGGGATACACACCACGGGCCACCCTATGGTTCTACCTGCGTGACCACGGAGAGGACATGATGAGGTGGGATGGCAAGCCTACTTCGACCCTACAGGCACGAGTACATGAACTGCAAGGAAGAACAGTCACTCAGGGAGGCTCTTCCAGGAAAGCTGCTGCTCCAGTTTCCAGCGAGCAAGTCCCCAGACAGAGGAGTAGAAGCGCAGATTTTATTTCTAAGTGTAATAGAGGGACTCCTGATTCACATTTACAGGAAGTGAGTTGTGACTGCCATGATCAGGACTAGAGGGGCCCTGCCTCCAGCCGGGTGGAGGAAAGGGATAACCGGGCTTACTGGACTGTGTGGATCCGATGGCCTGGCACGTCCGACCCACAGGAGTATAAAGCTTTAGTGGACACCGGCGCACAGTGCACCTTAATGCCATCAAACTATATAGGGGCAGAACCCATCAGCATTGCTGGAGTGACAGGGGGATCCCAAGAGCTAACTGTATTGGAGGCCGAAGTGAGCCTAACTGGCAATGAGTGGCAGAAGCACCCCATTGTGACTGGCCCAGAGGCTCCGTGCATCCTTGGTATAGACTACCTCAGGAGAGGGTATTTCAAGGACCCAAAAGGTTACAAGTGGGCTTTTGGTGTAGCTGCCTTGGAGACGGAGGAAACTGAACAGCTGTCTACCTTGCCCGGTCTCTCAAAGGACCCTTCTGTGGTGGGGTTGCTGAAGGTCAAAGAACAACAGGTGCCAATCGCCACCACAACAGTGCACCGGCGGCAATATCGCACCAACAGAGACTCTCTGATCCCCATCCATAAACTCATTCACCAACTGAGGAGCCAAGGAGTCATCAGTAAGACCCACTCACCCTTTAACAGTCCCATATGGCCAGTCCGGAAGTCTAATGGAGAGTGGAGACTAACAGTAGACTATCGTGGCCTGAATGAAGTCACTCCACCGTTGAGTGCTGCTGTGCCAGACATGCTAGAACTTCAATACGAACTGGAGTCAAAGGCGGCCAAGTGGTATGCCACAATTGATATTGCTAATGCATTCTTCTCAATCCCTCTGGCAGCAGAGTGCAGGCCACAGTTTGCTTTCACATGGAGGGGCGTCCAGTACACCTGGAATCGACTGCCCCAGGGGTGGAAACACAGTCCTACCATTTGCCATGGACTGATTCAGACTGTACTGGAACAGGGAGAAGCTCCAGAACACCTTCAATACATTGATGACATCATTGTGTGGGGCAGCACAGCAGAAGAAGTTTTTGAGAAAGGTGAGAAAATAGTCCAAATCCTTCTGAAAGCTGGTTTTGCCATAAAACAAAGTAAGGTGAAGGGACCTGCACGAGAAATCCAGTTCTTAGGAATTAAATGGCAAGACGGTCGTCGTCAGATTCCAATGGATGTGATCAACAAAATAGCAGCCATGTCTCCACCAACTAGCAAAAAGGAAACACAAGCTTTCTTGGGCGTTGTGGGTTTTTGGAGAATGCATATTCCAAATTACAGTCTGATCGTGAGCCCTCTCTATCAAGTGACCCGGAAAAAGAATGATTTCAAATGGGGCCCTGAGCAACGACAAGCCTTTGAACAGATTAAACGAGAAATAGTCCATGCAGTAGCTCTTGGGCCAGTCCGGGCAGGACAAGATGTAAAAAATGTGCTCTACACTGCAGCCGGGGAGAATGGCCCTACCTGGAGTCTCTGGCAGAAAGCACCTGGGGAGACCCGGGGTCGACCCCTAGGGTTTTGGAGTCGGGGATACAGAGGGTCTGAAGCCCGCTATACTCCAACTGAAAAAGAGATATTGGCAGCATATGAAGGGGTTCGAGCTGCTTCAGAAGTGGTTGGTACTGAAGCACAGTTGCTCCTGGCACCCCGACTGCCAGTGCTGGGCTGGATGTTCAAAGGAAACATCCCCTCTACACACCATGCAACTGATGCTACGTGGAGTAAATGGGTTGCACTGATCACCCAGCGGGCTCGAGTAGGAAACCCCAGTCGCCCAGGAATCTTGGAAGTGATTATGGACTGGCCAGAAGGCAAAGATTTTGGATTATCACCAGAGGAGGAGGTGACACGTGCTGAAGAAGCCCCACTGTATAACAAACTGCCAGCAGATGAGAAGCAATATGCCCTGTTCACTGATGGGTCCTGTCGCCTTGTGGGAAAGCACCGGAGATGGAAGGCTGCTGTATGGAGTCCTACACGACAAGTAGCAGAAACTGCTGAAGGAGAAGGTGAATCGAGCCAGTTTGCAGAGGTAAAGGCCATCCAGCTGGCCTTAGACATCGCTGAACGGGAAAAGTGGCCAGTGCTCTATCTCTATACTGACTCCTGGATGGTGGCAAATGCCTTGTGGGGCTGGCTGCAGCAATGGAAGCAAAGCAACTGGCAGCGCAGAGGCAAACCCATCTGGGCTGCCACATTGTGGCAAGATATTGCTGCCCGGGTAGAGAAACTGGTTGTAAAGGTACGGCATGTGGATGCTCACGTCCCCAAGAGTCGGGCCACTGAAGAACATCGAAACAACCAGCAGGTAGATCGGGCTGCCAAGATTGAAGTGGCTGAGGTGGATCTGGACTGGCAGCATAAGGGTGAACTATTTCTAGCTCGGTGGGCCCATGACACCTCAGGCCATCAAGGGAGAGATGCAACATACAGGTGGGCTCGTGATCGAGGGGTGGACTTGACCATGGGTATTATTGCACAGGTTATCCACGAATGTGACACATGCGCTGCAATCAAGCAAGCGAAGCGGGTAAAGCCTCTGTGGTATGGGGGACGATGGCTGAAATATAAATATGGGGAGGCCTGGCAAATTGACTATATCACACTCCCACAGACCCGCCAAGGCAAGCGCCATGTGCTTACAATGGTAGAAACAACGACTGGCTGGCTGGAAACATATCCTGTCCCCCACGCCACTGCCCGGAACACTATCCTGGGTCTTGAGAAACAAGTCCTGTGGCGACATGGCACCCCAGAGAGGATTGAGTCAGACAATGGGACTCATTTCCGAAATAGCCTCATAGACACCTGGGCCAAAGAGCACGGCATTGAGTGGGTGTATCACATCCCCTATCACGCACCAGCCTCTGGGAAAATTGAAAGGTACAATGGACTGTTAAAAACCACACTGAGAGCAATGGGGGGTGGGACATTCAAGCACTGGGATACACATTTAGCAAAAGCCACGTGGTTAGTCAACACGAGGGGATCTGCCAACCGAGCTGGCCCTGCCCAGTCAGAAATCCTACATACTGTGGAAGGGGATAGAGTCCCTGTAGTGCACACAAAAAGTATGCTGGGCAAAACAGTCTGGGTTCTTCCTGCCTCTGGCAAAGGCAAACCCATTCGTGGGATTGTTTTTGCTCGAGGACCTGGGTGCACTTGGTGGGTGATGCGGGAGGATGGAGAAATCCGATGTGTGCCTCAAGGGGATTTGATTTTGGGTGAAAACAGTCAATGAACTGAATGGCACAATGTGAACTGCTATATAATATTGTGTGTCACCTCTGTGTTGTATCAATGATATCAGAGTACGAGCCTCCCAACCCATGGAAGATCAACTATGAAACAAGCCGTGCAGCAGTGATGGAACGATGACTGACTCGGTATGCAGCAACCCAACGCCACACACCATCTCTCCCACCCGGAAAGACTGATACAACAGATGGAGCCCAGAGTCATGGACTGCGTGAACTCAATGGACATTTTAATGGACATTTTACAGGGAAGATCCATGAACTAAGGGAATGATGTCTGTGTATTATGTTAAAGGATGGGAAGGGGAGGGGTGGTGGTTGGTACGGTTGTATTGCATCATATGGGACCTGGGCATGGTGTAAGTGGTATGGAATAAGGGGTGGAGAATGTGCTGGTTTTGGCTGAGAAGGGGTTAATTCTCCTCACTGTGGGGGTCAGCTACCTTTCCAGCTTCCCGCGCTCTGCCGCGTGGCGTGGCAGGGGGGGCTGGGAGGGGCAGGGCCATGGTGGGGGCGGCTGACCCCGGCTGGCCAATGGCAGGTTCATTCCATACCATGTGACACCATGACCAGTATATTGAGGGGGGGCAGTGGCAGCGCGGGGGCGGCGCGGCGTCGGGTCGGCGGGCGGCGAGCGGCTGCGGCGCGTGCGGTTTGTTCCGGCGGTTCGTTCCCCCTCTCCCCTCCCTTCCCCCCTCCCCCGGGGCTTTGCGCCTCTCGTTGTTCTCCTTCACATTGCATTTCTACTGTTGTTTCTTTTAATTTTCATTATTAAACTGTTCTTATCCCAACCCACGAGCGTTACCCTTCTGATTCTCTCCCCCATCTACCGGTGGGGGAGTGAGCGAGCGACTGTGTGGGGCTGAGCTGCCGCTAAACCACGACATGCCTGAACACTTCATAGGCAGGAGAAGACATCACAGCGAGCGATGGCAGCAGGAGGGGTGCGAGGTCGCCATCAGCACAACCCGCGAGCACACCGGGGCAGCACGAGGAGGGTGTGAGGTCGCGTCGCCGACGGCACCCCATGGCCGTGGGGCGTGGCGCAGAGCGGCATCAGAGGGGCACCCCGGGGCACGGGGGCTGCGAGGCTGAAGGAGCAGCCCCGGCTGGAGCGGTCGGGGTGGGGGTGGCTCGGGGGCACCGCAGAGCCGTGTCTGGGCACGGTGCCCAGGGAAACCACAGACATCCTGCCCGGGTGCTGTGGGGGGAGCACGGCGAGCGCTGCGGGGCCACGTGGGCTGTGGTTTGTGCACCTGCAGGCTCCAGCTCCCGATCCGCTCGCGGGGAATAACGGCCCTTGGGTGACAGGCTGAGCCAGGGGCACGTCTGAGCCCCTGGGCTGCACGTCTGCTGCCAGGGCAGGGACACGATCCCAGCTCCAGCTCCCGTGAGGGACCCGCCGCGGGGGTCCCCAGGGAGCGATGGCTGAGCCAGCCCTCCTGGGACTGAGCTCTTGCCCTGGCCGAGGCCTTTCCCCAGCTGCTGCCCCCAGCACAGCGGGGTCTGCAGCAGGGGCTGTTCCCTTCCCACCCCGACACAGGCCCCGATGCAGTCCCGGCTCTGCACTTCCCACGGCTCGGGGGCAGCTGGACACTCGCCTCTTGGGCTCTGGGATGAGCCCACCGCGGAAGATGCTCCGTGCCCCCAGCCCCCACAGCAGGGTGCAAGGGGGGGCAGACCCTTCCCCCCCACACCCTGCTTGTCCCGTGACGATCCCCTGCCGCAGCCACCAATGACACCCGCAGCGGGACACGTATGTCCCTCATATATGGTGATGAACGGCGCTGGAGAAGTTCATTGGAGGGCTGGGCTGTGTCGGAGGGCAGACAGCTCCTGATAATGTCTAAAAAGGTGCTGCTGCTTCGACTGGCTCCTCCCGCCGGGGGGCCGGCACCTGCAGAGATATATCACCCCCTCATTGCCTTTGTCCCCGTGAGCCCCCAGCAGCCTCAGAGAGCGGGGTGCAGCAGGGCTGTGCCAGCAGCGCAGGAAGCTCAGGATGGGCACAGAGGGACTCGTGTCTCCTCGGGTGCTGTGGCTGGTCCTGTGGGTGCAGCTGTGCAGGGGTAGGTGCCGGCTTCCTTGTCCCACCGACAGGGCCATCGGGACCCCTCTGGGAATGGGGTTTCTTTGCAGGTACCTCTGAGATGAGGGGCCGAAGCTGCCTAAGTCGCTTGAACTTGTGCCTCTCCCCGTGCCTCTCTGGGTGGGAGATGGAGGGGGGGCCCGGGGCTGTACAGGGGTTCTGGACTGGCGAGGAGACGGTGCCCTGATGGGGCCAGGCACGGTGCGCGGGTGGGCATGGGCAGGGGGCCATTGGGGTGGGAGGAAGCGCCGCAGGCTGTGGGTCAGTGAATGGCCCAGCAGGTCTGCTGTTGGGCACCCCCAGCCCTCTGCAGCCTGTGGGGAGAAAAGGGATCCCCCTCCCACCCGGGGACAGCGTGGGAGGGGGAGGGATCCCACCCAGGTGCCTGGGCAAGGGGGACCTCCAGACCTGCAGTCTGGGGCTCGGCACGCTCCTGACCGTTCCCGTGTTGGTGTTTGAAGGGGCCGAGGAGGTGAGGCTGCAGGATGGTCCCTCGCGCTGTGCTGGAAGAGTGGAGGTGAAACGCCAGGGCCAGTGGGGGACCGTGTGTGATGACTTCTGGGGCATGGATGATGCTGCAGTGGTTTGTAAGCAGCTGGGCTGTGGGTCTGCTCTTGAAGCTCCTCAGGAGGCACACTTTGGGCCCGGATCTGGCCCCATTTGGATGGCTGCTGTTGAGTGTCGTGGCACCGAGTCTGCTCTGTCCGACTGCTCAGATGATGAACAGTATCGACAGAACTGTGCTCACACTGAGGATGCTGGAGTGAGATGTGCAGGTCAGGGGCCAGCCCGTTCCTCACCTTCGTGGCTGGGGTGGGGGAAGGGGCCTGCGGAGCCCTCAGGGGAACAAGGGGGTGCTGGAGAAGGGCCTGGTGTGGCCGGTCACACTGAGCTGGGACGTTCATTGCTGGTTCCCCCGGTTCCCGAGCAAAGCCCGGTGGGAACCTGCCACCGCCTGAGCCCTGCCAGGTGTGGCTCGGCCCACCCTCCGTGGGTGCCAGGGGCTGGGAGATGAAGGCCCACCCTGCCCTGCAGGCTCTGTTGGTTCCCAGCTTTGTGCCTCTGCTCACACAGGAGCTGCATGGCAGCACGGAGACCCTGGCTGCCCCACGCCAGCGGCACTGAGAGCAGCTCACGTGGGCGCCACAGCCCCAGGGAAGGGCCCAAGGTGGCCAGGGGCTGCTGGGTCGTGTTCCCTGGCAGACACGGGTCCCCCAGAGCAGAGGAGCAGCTCTGAGGGGAGGAGCACTGGGCTTGGGAAGAAGAGCAGGGTGTCCCAAGGCCATCCGCACCCACTGGGAGCGGCTGGGAGGGTCGTGGGACTCCTCACTTGTAACCACCTTGGAGATGCTGGGAGATGGGGTCAGGTAACTGCCGGAGGGCTCTGGGAACTCAAAGGGGTCTTTGGTTGCTCCAGGATTTGTCCAGCTGGTCGGAGGGGACAGCCCCTGCTCAGGACAAGTGGAGATCCGTGATGGGAACCAGTGGAAAACTGTCTGTGACTCAGACTTTGGTCCCCAAGCCGCCGCCGTGGTCTGCGGGGAGCTGCAGTGCGGCGCACCCCTGCCCGTCTCTGGGGCATCTCCCTTTGGAAAAGGGGATGGTCCCATCTGGGGCAGAGAGCTGCAGTGTGTGGGGAGTGAAGCCTCTCTCGCCTCCTGCCCCATGGGATCCCCCCGGGACCAGCCTTGCACCCACGCTAACGCTGCCGGTGTCACCTGCACACACAAGGACCCGGTGGGGTGTTGAACGCTGAGTGTGAGCTGGGGCGGGGGAGCAGGACAGGGACTGCGCCGTGCTGGGTGTGGTGACAGCAGGGGTGACGTGGCTGTCGGCAGCCCTAGAAGGCTGCAGGAGCAGGGGAAAGGAAGGCTGTCGCTCTGATCCCTCCTCCGGCTGTGGAGGGTGCAAGAGCACCAATCCACCCTCCCTCATCTTCCTCTGTCCCCAGAGTACACAGGGTTCAGGCTGGTGAACGGCAGCACACCTTGTGACGGGAGGGTGGAGGTCGAGGTGCTGGGGACCTGGGGCACCCTCTGTGCCTCCCGCTGGGACCCCCTGGACGCCCACGTTCTCTGTCGTCACCTCGGCTGCGGGTTTGCTGAGTCCATTCCCAGGGGAGGGCATTTTGGGAGAGGCACCGGCCCCATCTGGAGAGACTCGTTCCACTGCGATGGGACTGAAGCCCACCTGGGACTGTGCCCAGTGACGGCCCTGGGGGCCCCTCCGTGTGCCCATGAGAACGACGCTGCTGTCATTTGCTCAGGTGAGTGCTGGGAAAACGCTGCGCTAACTCCATTTGCCCCTTGGGTGTGACGTGGCCACCCAAAGCAGGGAACCCCATGGCAGCTCCAGGGTGAATTTATCCCTGGAGAAACCCCGGCCTCACCAGGAGCTCTGGAGACCTGTGTCTGCTCAGAATGGCGGCTCTGATGTGGGAGAGCGGAGCACTGAACCGCGTGAGGGGCCACGGCCAGGCCTGGGCTTCCCTGCTCTTGTGGTGCGGGACAGGCCACGGAGAGGGCGGTGGGGCTCAGCTCCATCCCTCTGGCTGCAGACAGCCCTGCCCCAGCCCCACAGAGTCCCACAGAGCCCAGTCCCACACCTGCAGGGGCTGTCCAGGTGCCCGCAGCAGCAGCAGCAGCAGACCTGGGGTGTGAACTGCAGCGTGGGGCTGGGCTTTGCCCTGGCTTCTGGTCGGCACAAGTCCCAAACATCTCCTGTTTGATCCGAAAGGCCCCCGCACTCTTCCCCCTCAGCAGGGACGTGTTGGGTGGCTCTGCCCCACCAAGAGCAAAGACAGCATCCTGCTCAGGAAGGGAGCCTGGTGCCGAGTGGGAAGCTGCCTCTGTGGGGCTGGATGTCTCCAGCCTCTGCCCCCAGGGCTCTGCAGCCCCCAGGGGCATCTCCTGGGCTGCCTGCGCCATCCTGCCCGATACCCAGCGCAAGGCCCTGGGCGCTGCCCCAGCCGCCCTGAGCAGCCCAGCAGGAGGGGCGGTCTGGGTGGGATGTGCTGGGGGGGGGGCTTTGCACGCACGTGTGCGCACATGAACGCGGCGTGTCGGAGGAGGGTCCCCGGTGGCTGCACGCCCACCCGCTCAGCCCGACTCTCCTCCTCTTCCTCTGCAGCAGCACCCAGCACAACACCAACCCCCCGAGCAGTAAACCTGTCCTCTCTGCCAGCACTGGGTCTTCCTGAGGCCGGGCTGTGACCCACAGCTGGGGGGGAAGGGGCTCCTTGTTGGGGTGTGAAACTCCCAGGAGGAGGCAGCGGGGTTGCGGTGGAGGGTGTTGTTTACCCTGCAGGGTGGGAGCTTCCCCATCACTCACTCCCTGGGGTCCCCGACCCCTGGTGTAATGGGGACCAGGGCTGGGGTGTCCCAGCCCCACACCTCTCCCAGGCCTGGTGCTGCCCTTTCTGTGTTCCTGCCCAGCAGATCCCACCCGGGGCCCTCCGACCAGCAGCAGGATCTCATTACCCATCATCATCTGCATCATCCTGGGAGTCCTTCTGTGCCTGCTCCTGGCCCTCCTGGCCGGGCAGGCGCGAAGCGCCAGGGCTGGGCGCAGAGGTGGGTCCTGCCCCCGCGGTCCCGGGGGAAGAAGCCTCCTGGCAGGGCCAAGGGTGCTCTGGGGACTGGTACAGGCAGGGCTGGGGGGAGAAGAGCGCGTGCTGCCTGCATTCCCTTGTGCTGACCCGCTGACTGCCCGGCCACGGGCCACCAGCAGCGAGGGGCAGAGAGACCCCAGGCCTGGGGGGTTAGGGATGGGGCGAGGAGAGAAATAGTCACAGAGGAGGCCAAGCTGAGTGGTGTGGTGGACACACCTGGGGGATGGGATGCCGTTCAGAGGGACCTGGATAGGCCTGAGAAGTGGGCTCGGGTGAACCTCGTGGGGTTCAACAAGGCCAAGTGCCAGGTCCTGCACCTGGGTCGGGGCAACCCCCAGTATCAGTAGAGGCTGGGGGGTGCAGGGATTGAGAGCAGCCCTGTGGAGAGGGACTTGGGGGTGCCGGAGGGTGAGAAGCTGGACGCGAGCTGACAATGTGCGCTCGCAGCCCAGAAGGCCAGCCCTGTCCGGGGCTGCATCAGAAGCAGCGCGGCCAGCAGGGCGAGGGAGGGGATTCTGCCCCTCTGCTCCGCTCTGGTGAGACCCCCCTGCAGCGCTGTGTCCAGCTCTGGGGTCCACGGTACCAGAAGGACGTACGTGGACCTGTTAGAGCAGGCCCAGAGAAGGGCCATGGAAATGATCCGAGGGATGGCACAGCTCTCCTATGAGGACGGGCTGAGAGAGTTGGGGTTGTTTGGCCTGGAGAAGAGAAGGCTCCGGGGAGACCTTCTCGTGGCTTTTCAATGCCTAAAGGGGGCTTAAAAGAAAGATGGGGACAAACTCTTTAGCAGGGACTTTTGTGATAGGACAAGGGTTTTAAACTAAAAGAGGTTGGATTTAGACAAGGTATTAGGAAGGAAACCTTTACAGCGAAGGTGGCGAAACATTGGAACAGGTTGCCCCGAGAAGCTGTGGGTGCCCCGTCACTGGACGTGCTCACAGTCGGGTTGGACGGGGCTCTGAGCAACCTGAGCAAGTTGAAGATGTCCCTGCTCATTGAGGGGGGGTTGGACTAGACCTTTAAAGGTCCCTTCTAGCCCAAACCGTTCTGTGATCGATTCTGTGATTCCTGAGGCAGTTCTGTGTCTGCCTGCAGGCTCTGAGAGAGCTTGGGAGCCCTTCCCTGATGCTGTGTACGAGGAGATCGGTTACAGCCAGGCGTGGGAGAAGCAGGCGAGGTTCAGCGGCAAAGGTGGGTGTGGGTCCCTCATGGGGGGCACATCTGCAGGGCTCTTTCCCCTGGCCTCCACCCAGGGCTGACCCACTGCAGCCCCCTGCCCGTGGTCCCTGCAGTGCTGTGGGGTCTGAGGGGAGGGCAGCCAGGTCCTGGGCCTGGGAGAGGGGAAGGAGAGGCGCCTCCTCCCCACCAGCTCTGCCCATCGCAGCTGGGGATAGCCCCTCTCTGCCTGCCCCCGCACCCCTCTGTGACACCTGGGGGATGAGGGATGGGGCTGGCCCCAGGCGCCTCTGGGAGCCCCTTTGAGACAGGGTTGGTGCCAGGGGTGCAGGGGGCATCCTGAGCCCTCCCCCAGTCAGCCCGGGTTCCGCGGGTGCCCCGTCCCCAGCAGCACTGACCACAGGCTGGGCCCGCAGAGCGCACGCCCGTAACACCCGCTGCGCCTCTCGCCACGCTCCTATCCAGGGGGGTCCCTGACAGAGCTGCGGCCCCACGCCGGGGACAGCGAGGAGGAGGGTGGTCCGCGTCCAGCGCCAGGTAAGACGGGCAGGAAGGGGTTGATCTCCTGTGCCTGCAGGCATATGATGGACAGCAGCCTCCCTGGGTGTCACCGTCAGAGTTGGGGAGGACACGGGGGAGTCTCCTGCGGTGCTGCCAACGCCAGTGTCTGAGCCCCGCGTCCCTGCGCGTCCCCCATCCTCTGCCCTGCAGGATGTATCTTCTCACTGCCACCAACTCCCCTCGCGTTTCAGGTGTCCCTGTCCCGCCCGGAGGTGACCCAGCAGACGGCTATGACGATGCCGGGGAGGTTTCCGACCCTGGGGAGGATCGTGCCCCTGGGCAGGGAGACTGGGAACTGCCCAGGGCGCCAGAGGAGGGGGCGGGGCCCGGGGATGCACCTGGAGGTGAGGGGGAAGGATAGCGCTGCCGGTTCCTGGGGTGCCATCCCTGGTGCGGGATGAATCGCTGCTGTACTGGGAGAGCCCGGCTTCCTGGGGTGGGGGAACCTGCCGCAGGAGCTTCCCTTGGGGTCTGGGGATGGGAGGGGGAGCCGAACACCTCGGGACCGGTGAGGAGACAGGAGGGAGGTGATGTACGGAGCAGGAGGGGCACCCCACGGGGCGAACACGCAAGGGCCTGCCTTGCTGCTTGCAGGGGCAAACCTGCACTCCCAGAGAAGGGCTGGGCCCCTGGAGCTAAGGGGATGCCTGGTCCCTGTCCGCAGAGAGCACGGGCTATGACGATGCTGAAGAGGTGCCTCTGGCACATCCCCCTGAGGACACGAAGGCTGCACCCCCAGAGCTCGGCGCAGAACAGTCCCTGAGCCCCGGGGCAGGAGAGCCCGTCCCTGCCGTCAAGCTGGGTGCAGCCTGGAGGGAGGAGAGGACTGTGCAGCTGGGAGAGCCGTGAGCACCGGGGAGCCCTCTCCCTTTTCCCACAGGCAGCAGAGACCGCTGGGCCTTTCCTCGGGTTTTATTCTCCTTTTTAGGCTGGGCCTCAGGATTTGTTCTTATTAAACGCCTTTGGGGGTTTGAGCCAGGGCTGGCACTTGCCTGCCCAGGTCTCGGGGTGTCTCCCCAAGGCCGACTGGGGGGAGCAGGGCACAAAGACATGGTGGCGGGGAAGGGGCACGTCTCGGGGATGGAGGGCTCAGGGTCAGGCTGTGAGAGCCCATGGCCCCTGGGGCATATTCCTGTCGTCTCCTGGGTGCCCAGGGAGCCTCTGCAGAAAGCAGCACTTGAATCCCCCTGAGATGGGGGAGGTCAGTGCTACCCCTCCACGAGGGCCTGATCCTGGCACAGGGCCACACCGCACAGCGCTGCCCCCTCACCATCCCTGCAGGGCAATGGGGCAGGAGGAGGCTCTGCTGCGGGCACTGCTCCCACACTCTGACCCACACTGGGGCTGATGGGGAGGAGGAAGGCCCAGAGCCACCTCTGCCACCCAGGGCTCCAGCCCTCTGTGCCACATCATCCCCCACTCCGCAGCAGGAGCAGAGCAAGAGGGTGAGGGAAGTGCCCTCCCTGGGCTGGGGGGCCCGCGGGCTCTGACGGCACCCCAGGGTGTGCGGAGGGGGGGCACGGGGGCAGAAACCTCACACCCCCCTCCCCCTGCAGCCCCCTTCCCGCCAGCATCCCTGGAGGTGGGGTGAAGGGCAGGCTTCCACCCCCACGGGGCTGATGCCGGAGAGGAGCACACATGTTGCGCCCGCCATTGCAGCAGGGGGGCAGAGGGGGCCAAGAGGCGCTGCTCGGGACGGCGTGTGGGTGCGCAGCACTGTCGCCCCTGCGCTACAGCGGGTGATCCTCGCACGGCTTCGCCGGCTGCCCTTGGCACGTCCGAGGTCTCGCTGCGACAGCCCTCCGGAGGGAGGGTGTTCCCGTTCAGGCCTCATCGCCGGGGCATGCCTCCCCCTGGGAGCGGGGGGACGGTGGCCTCTGGTCTGGGAACCGAGCACCAGGCAAAGGAGGTGAGGAGGGGAGCAGCATGTGCGCCAGTGGGAGCGACAGAGGGGACAGACAGGGTCTCTGCACAGGTCCTGCAGAGGAGACGTCCCGCGCCCTGCGCAGCAGGGAAGGAGGGGCAGCTGGAGCCCACCCCGGAGGAGCTCTGGAGGGCGAGTCCTGCCCAGAGGGAGGCTGGGGATGCATGGGGCTGGGGGAAGGCTCCTTCCGAGGGGCAGATCTGCAGGCACAGAGCGGGGGTGATGCTCTGGCAAGGGGCGAAGGCACAAGCAGGGCTGGGGACGCGGGGTGCTGGGGGAAGGCTCCTTCCGAGGGGCAGATCTGCAGGCACAGAGCGGGGGTGATGCTCTGGCAAGGGGCGAAGGCACAAGCAGGGCTGGGGACGTGGGGTGCTGGGGGAAGGCTCCTTCCGAGGGGCAGATCTGCAGGCACAGAGCGGGGGTGATGCTCTGGCAAGGGGCGAAGGCGCAAGCAGGGCTGGGGTTGAGGGGTGCTGGGGGAAGGCTCTGTTTTGGGTGTCGGTGAGGCCCGTTCTGGTCTGGTCCCTCGGCGGCCGGCGCGAGGCCGTGACACGGTCACGAGAGCCGTGGCGCAGCCTGTCCGGGCCCCCGCATCGCGCTGCGCGGGGCTGAGCGGCGGGCGGGGCTCACCTCGGGACACGTGAGGTGTGTTAGGGGCCGTTAAAGGTGCGCTCCGGAACGCCGGGGCCGCCGCTGCTCCGTGCTGCTTCCGTGCTCTGTTCCCTGACTCAGTTTGTGCCTCCGTCCCGTCGCCGTCCGTCTGGGCGTCGCGGTCGCTGTTACCCGGAGGCGGTGACCGGTCCCTTGTTCTCAGCGCAGGCTTGGGTCGCCGTCTTCCCTGGCGCTTGCTGGAGAAGAGGACGTGTGTCCTCTGGGCTCGTGACAGTCTCCGGCCGGGGCCTGTCTCTTGTTTTACCAGGCGCGTAAGCTTTTTCTGTGATTCCCCTATTGCCTTTTTCCTGACGTGTCCAACGAGGTTTGCTCCCGTATCAGTGACAGCAGGTATGTTCCCTTATGTTCAGGGGAAGGGCTGGGATATGCAGAACATGGTCCCAGCAGTGCAGGCTCCTGTTCCCTCTGTGTCTGTGCGCCCGTGCCGCGCGCTCCCTGCTGAGGGCCTCTGTCTGAGGCAGTTCATGGAGACGTGTGGGCTCTGTGGTGTTTTTTGGTTTTCTTTGTTTTTTCAGATGATGAAAAGTGAAAAGGCACCTGGCAACTGGAGGACCGCTGCAGCGGGCTGACTGCCTGCGCTTGCCCTTCTGAAGGACGGGTGGGCCGAGACTCCTGCCCCCCCCCACCCTGAAAGCTAAGTTGAGGCAACGGTGGCGGGGAAGGGGCTGTGGGAGGGAGGGGTGCGAGGGTCGCCGTGGCAGGAAGGGGTTTTATAGGCGGCGCAGGGGAGAGGGCCGTCCGGGAAGCGGTCCCCTCGGAGCGGGGAAATGGAGCGGGTTCCTTTTCAATGGGGCAGCGACGCGTGCCGGGCAGGGCGGCTCCCGGCTGCGTGCGGCGTTGTGTGGCGTGCGCGGCCTCCGTGCCTTCACCCTTCCTCGGGTCTCGATTGCTCTCCTTGCCCTCAAGGAGCAAGGTGCGTGCCTCGGGCACCGTTGCGCGGGCCTGGCACGGCCCTGTTTGCGGGCACGGCGCTGGTCAGGCGGTTCATTTTTTGCGTCGCAAGCCTCAAGCGTGGCGGATCGGTCTGGCGCCTTTGGCGGCTTTTGGACGGTGGTCTCGTGTGTTGTCGTTCCCGGCTGCGCGAGCAGCTCTGCTCGGTAGCCGTCGGATTTTAGGGACTGGCGCTTCTTGCTGGCATCCTTACGCGCTTAGGTCTTGAAGCCGTGCTGCTTGCGCATCCGTCCTCTCCTTTTGGGAGTAAGTTCTTGTCACGGGCCACCGGAGCTCTCGTTGTTTTCTGGCACCGCCTGCGGGCGTCCTCGCGTCGCTGTCAGCATCCCCTGGTCTACTTGCTGGCCGGGTTTTTCTCCATCCAGTTGACGCTCTTGCCAGGAGCGTTCTCTCGTCCTTGCAGCGCGCTGCGCGTAGCGGCCCGCGTAGCGTCGGTCTGTGCCTGTGCGCGCTTGGCTTGGAGCCGCCCTGCTGGGGGTGTAGGGTCAGGGGTAGGGGGCCTAGAGAAGAGAGTCTACGGTGCGTCTGTTAATCTGACCGAGGGTCTTGGGGCAAAGGCTGTCCCATCGTTTCGGCTTGAGTAGCCCTCAGCGGCGGGCGAAGACGGTGACTTGTGTCCCGTTTTTTTGTGGGTGCCGGGGGGATGACGGCAGCTGCCTGGGAGAGGCAGCTAGAGCGCCGGGCAGATTGCGTCCCAAAGGCGTCGAAGCCTGTATGCACGCAGGGCTTCCTGTTTCGTTTTAATGTCGTTGTTTTAACGGCCGGCTGCAGCGGGGCTCTCGATGGTGTTCCTACGCGGGAGCTAGACCCGCGTCACGGTTAAGCTGTTGCTGCGCGTCCAGGTGACTTGTTCTATCATGCTGTTCTTGCAGAGGATGAAGATGGAGCTGTGCAGGGTGATGGAGCAGAGCTGAGTAGAGCACACTAAGGCAGCGGGTCCGTGTGCGGGATTAAAGGGAAGATGCGACCGAAGGCTATTTGAGGAGCATTTCAGGCGAGCTGGGTCGCAGTGAGGGGGCGCATGGGGCTGGTGACTTTGTTCTCTTTGCTCTCAGGAGCACAGCGCTATCCCTAGGGGCTGGCAAGGTTCTAATTGTGGGGCCGGCGCCCATCGGGTGCTTCTTTTTGCGTTACAGTTTAAAGCGTGGATCGCTCTGATGTTTGAGGAGTTTCTGGGCAGTTGTCGTCTGCGGCGTCGTTCCCAGATGCGTGAACAGCTCTGCTCTGTCGCTGTCTGTTTTCAGGGAGCGTGATTTCTTCCCTGCATCCTTACATTCTTCGGTCTTGTAGCTGGGCTTCTTGTGCCTCCTCCCTCTCAGTTTTGAGAGGAACTTCTTGTCACAGGCCCTGACGCTCTTCTAATCATTTTGGATCTCGTTAGGGCCTCCTTGCGTCACTGTCAGGGTTCTGCAGGTCTTGTTGCTGGACGAGCTCTTCCGTCCAGTTGTCTCTGTGTTTGCCGAGAGCGTTCTCTCGTCTCGGAGGCGCGCAGTTTGTAGTGTTTCTCATAGCGTTGGTGTGTGCGTTTTGTGAATTTGGCTCGGAGCCGCCTTGCTGGCCGTGTAGAGTCGGGTAGGTGGCACAGCGATGAGAGCTTAGGGTTCATCTGTTGCTATGCTAAGGCTGTTGGGGGAAAGGTGGTACCGTCATCTCGGATGGAGTGGCCCTCCTCAGCAGGCAAGGACCGTAATCACCGTGACGTTTTGTGGGCTCGGAGGCCGTGACCGTGGCTATCTGGGAGAGGCAGCTAGAGTTCAGCTGAGCAGATTACCTCTGCAGGGTGTTCAAGCTTGTACGTGCGTAGGGCTTCATGTTTGATGTCATATGTTTGTTTTTAATGGCAGGTTATAGTCGGTGTTCAGGAACAGTTAAGGTACTGCTGTGCAACCAGGCGACTTGTTTCGTATTGGTTTTGGAGGTGCCGAGGGACGAGTCGTGCAGGGCGACGGAGGGGAACTGAGGGGACCGATGTAAGCGGGTGAGTCGGTGCGTGGTGTATATAGAGGGAAGATGTGACCGATGCCTCTATGACTCCATTGCTCCTTGCGTTTGTCTTTTGTTTTGGTTTTGAAGTAGCGTAGCAATGAGCAAAGGAGGCAAGTCGAGCAAGGCGAGTGGTGATTGGTGGGCTGAAGTAGCAGCTCTTTTCTGAGGTGTTGTGTTGCTGGTGAAGTTATAAGCAACGCGTGTCGTTTGGGTGTTACGGATGGCGGGCGAGGTGCCGTGTTCAGCTGCAAGTGACGTAGGCCGGGTGGGAGGCTGTCGAGGGAAAGGGGTGCGAGACGGGGATCGGTGCGGGCAGGCTGTGGCATCGGGCAGCATCTCAGGAGGTGCCTTTTCGCTTGGCTTTTTGCAGGTGCCGCTGGCAGGCTCGGAGTGCTGCTGCCGCACGCCTATGAGAGGTCTGAGAAGGTGGGGCAGCGGCCAGCATCTAAGACCAGAGAATGCTGTGGTCCGTCGTCGAGCTCTTCAGTTTTGTAGGTAACACGTGGGCCGTCTTTGGAACGGCGTATGAGCATTAGAAGTGAGCTGGGTAGTAATGAGGAAGTCACGGGGCGGTGATTTCTCACGAGCGTAACGGTAGTTTACTGTGTGTTGATACGTTTGGTGCCACAAGCGATGACGGAAGCGGGGTGTGATGCTGGAATCTGTGCAGAGCAGGTGAGCCGATGGGCATGTTCGTTTTGATGAGGGGGGTGCTCTGGAAGAGATCTGTGTTGACCTGTGTGATACTTATTGCTGGCTCTGGGTTTTTTCCTTTTTTACATGATGAAGAGGCACCTGGCCACTGCAAGAATATCCTGGTTAGCTGGTGTGTTTCTTGTTGTGAAAGGATGCATAATCTGACCCATCTGAAAGCCCCACAGTGTGACTTTTGTTAGGAAGAGATTTTGAAAAATTGAGATATTTCTTATTCAGTGAGGTTGCATTCTATGAACTTGCCATCAGAGTGCATCTTAGAGACAGTGTCTTTGTCAGCAGAACTCATCAGCACAAGACTTGCCAAGTATTGCTTTTTTTTAAAGATAAAAAAACCCATGGTCCTTGCGGAGATCCAAGCACAGCACATACTCCAAAGGTTGATGGCATTGGTAGTGCTTGGGTTCTCAGTTGTAACAGTCGAGATACCATAAAATACGGTTCCCCTGCATGCTTCGGTACAGCCGAACGCATTAGCAGGTCTGCCGGTCCTTCTTGGTAGCCCCGTGTATTGCAACACAGGGGATTTGATTTGTGTGGTTTTTTGTTGTGGTATTTTTTTTTCCCCAAAAAAAGTAAAACCGTATCGGGGATCTCTTCACTCACCGATTCTTCTGTCATAAATGAAAGTTTAAAAAAAGCTAACATCGTCTGATTTACAATGTGACTTGCGCTGTTTCAGCTGTAACTGCCAAGCAGATGTAGGGTACGATTTGTTAGGTGTACTTATGCAGGTAGGTATTTGTTGTAAATATTTAATGAGGGGCGACTGAATGTTGTGGGGGGGTGTTTCCTGCCGGTATTTTAAGGGAGCGCTCTTAAGTACTTTATTTCAGTCTCGCTTTCGACGCGCGTTTCCCTGGCAGTTCAGCAGCATCTCTTGGGCGGGGCAGCCGGGCGGACGTCCCTCCCGACTCCGTAACACGCCAAAACCCCCCAGTCACGTTGCTGCTGTGTATTTTGGAGATAGATAATCTTATGGCGGGCGTGAACGGCTGTGCGAGTTGAATGAACGCAGAAGGAAAATGGAAAGCTTTTAGAGCCTAGACGCTCATATTGGATGTGCGTAAACACGCGCCCGCCTTCTCAGCACAAAGTGAATTACTGAGACTTATTCTTAATTTTTTACGTTACTCTTTCAAGTTTGACACGCTTCACTTCAGGCTTCGTGGAGCCAGGCAGCAAGACGTGCGGCGGCAGGGCGAGGGCTGTAGCTGCTGCGGTGGGTCTGTAAGCGGAGGTTCCGGTTCCGGTACAACTTTGCCCCGCAGCCTCACGGGGTTATCTCCCCGCAGCGGTGCCGTAAGGAAGGGATGAGACGTTTTCCAGCACCAGCCAGAGCGTTCAGTGTTACGCGAAGGATCTGTTCAAAATGGTATCGGTTAGTCTTAATACCGTTTTCAAGCGTTCCAATCACTCTAGCTTTTAAAGGATGTGTTGTGTTTTGACGTGACCCGTTTGCCTGGAATCTTGCTGCGGCTCAATTTCCTTCCTACCCCTTATGCTGACTGAGCTCCTCCATTTTCTTCTGTGCTATTTTATTAACGTGCTGAAATATAGTTTGGGATTTCTGTTTTTCAGATGTCGTCTAAGTGTCTCGTGATGCTCAAGAGATGCCTGCCGGTCGTTAAGCGTGGTGAAGGTAAGGGGCCATCCCTCGGCCTGGAGGCTCCTGGCTCTGTCTCCAGCGGGTGCCCCGCAGGTGCGGCCGCGAGGGCTGCCCGGTGGGGAGAGTCGGGGCCCCCAGGGACCGGGGCTGTTTGTCACCCCGGGGAGCCCGTCCCAGAGCGGGAGCATGTCCGAGCGGAGCCCGAGAGAGACGTGACACCGTCCTCTGGCACGCTCCCTCTCCGCCGTGGGGCAGCCGCCAGCCTGCGGACAGGGGCTGGGGGGGCTGCAGCTGTTTGGGGGCCTGCCCCACCTTTTAGATTTTAGCAGAGCTCCCCCTTTTCTGGGGTGTGGGGGGTGTGTGTGTGTACCTTTGTAAATGGCACTATTAAAGTAATGAGCTGCAGGTTGGGGCAGATTCCCTTGTTTAGTGCCCTTCTTGGGGGTGAATAAAATTGGGGGAGTCCTGGGGGGGGTGTGATGATGTCATGTGGCGTGCCCCGGTGTCACTGGGGGAGCTGATAATGCGTCAGAGGAACAGGTGAGTGGGGGCCTGAAAATTCAGGGGGGCTATTACAAAAACCTCTTATTTTATATATATTGAAATGTAATATTAATTTATAGGTGTATAAAGGGATTTTAAAATAAGAACTTATCTCTCGTATATCATATAACGGATTTCAAGATACAAAAATTCTACATCGAGATACAGGGTTTTAAAACACAAAAGTAACTCGACTGTCTATATATCTAAATCAAAAAATAAAGGAGTTTAAAATGAAGAAAAAGGATAGATGAAGGAATTCAAAGCAGAAGAAAGTCTGACTAGAGCGAGCATCTACGCATAGTGTGTGTTACATAGTCTAAGCAGATTTGTAATCTAAATAGAGGTTATATAGAGTGAAATAAGCCGAGGTATAACTGTAAGTAGATGTCTAAATAGAGAAGTCGAAAAAGATTGAAGTGTCAAAGGGTAAGTAAGCAGATAGCTAGTCTAAATAGGTGGTTTATATACGTGTTAATATGGAAGTCTAAACAGGTATGTGTAAATAGATATTCTGTGTAAGTGTAAATAGCCTAAATAGGTGTAAGTGTAAATTTAATAGCTAAGTCTAAACAGGTGTTGTATGTAAATGTAAAACAGATAGTATATATAAAATATAGATGTACTCTGTAAGGATGTGTAAGTAGACACACAAGTGCAAATGTCTATGCTATGTAAGGTTTTAAAATGCAAAGAAACCATGTTGATAGAGATGTTTATAGAGAAGATTTAAAAATTAGACACACAGCCCACCCCCCACCCCCAATCAACTGAAGATACAAAAGCGCTTTCAAATGCTGCCCCTTCCCCGTTCTCCTTCTCCCATCCCGATTTGGGGCCGATTCCCCCAAATGGGGACTTCCCCCTCTGGGGCTGCGTAGGCAGCCTGGGAGCTGCTGCCAGGGCAGACACACACTCCAAAGCCCCTGAGTCTGGGTCTGCAATGGGGGGTGAAAAACCCCAAACAGACAAAACACCCAAACAGGTTTGGGGGAAAGAAAACAATTGGGGGCTCCTGGGAAAGCCCACTCCTGCTGGGTTTGTGCAGCTGGAAAGGAGGGGGGGAAAAAAAAAGCTGGGGGGTTGGGGGGGTGGGGTGGGGTGGAACCCCACTAACCATTCTCATGCACAAAACCAGGAGCAAAAATCACCGATTTCTGTGTTGTGGAAAGGGCCAAAGAGACCCAGAAGTGAACCGTATGGAAAAGCAAAAAAAGCCAAAGGAACAAACCCCCAAAAACCCCAACAACAAAAAAAGCCAAGCCATCCAAACAGAAATCACCACCACCAAACTACCGCCCCAAAAACCCCAAATTGGGGAAAATTTGGGGTGAAACACCGGCAGTTTGAGGGGCATTGCTGGGGCTTATCTGGAATGGATTCTCCGGAGTGGGTCAGTTATCTGGAGCGGATCATCTGCTGCAGGTTAGCTCTGCGGCTCCTGCCTGCTTGTCTCTCCTCAGTGCTCACCTGCACCTGTGCTCGGATGGGGCAGCTGAGGGAAGGTGCTGCCATCTCCCCAGCCCCGGCGGACCGCCCCTCAGCTGTGTCCTCTGTCAGGGAGCGTCGTCATCTCTCCTGCCTCCCAGAGCGTGTCCTGTAGTGGCAGACGCGCGGGCTTTTCCCTGCACGCGCATACGGGAAGGGAAGGGAAGGGAAGGGAAGCACAGTGAGAGCTGGGCTTGTCAAAGAGTAACGGGGGTGGTGGGAAGCGTAGCTAGAACCGGAGAGCTACAGCGCAAAAGCAAAGCAGACGGGACACAAAAGTAAAATGGTGCACAGGAATGCTGAGGAGAGAACTCCCGCAGCACACAGGAAATCAGTGTCAGAATCTATTTTCTTCTGACTGCCAAATTAAAAATAATGGCACGCTTTGCAACGCTAAGCTCGCTCTAATCGTCTGAACTGTTTCTTTCCAACCCCCACCGCCCCCAGCACACCGCTCAGCCTCCTCAGCCTGAAATGCCTTGTTTTCCTTCTTTTTTTTTTTTTTTTTTTTATGACAGGGCAACTTCTGTTCCCGAGGTGGTGCCTACGGTACAGCTATCTCTTCGAAGACAGTTTGGTTTAGGTCAGAGAATGTTGAGCCTGGACTGAATCAGCCTCTGTTTCTATTTCTGGAAATCGTCGGTCCTGTGCATCAAGCCCGGAAAAAAGGAAATATGAACCAAAGGACGTGGGGCCTGCAGGGCTAGGAAATTATTTGAGAAGAGGTTCAGTGGGGAAATGACTCTTTGTCTGTGGGGCGTCCAGGCAAGCAACCCAGCTGCTAGAAAGCGGCGCTGTCCCCAGGATGGCCTCGGCGGTCCCGTTGGAGTCGGGGCAACAAGGACAAGGCAGGGTGAAGCATCTGGCCTGCCGTGTGGAACGTGACTGTACAAAGCACGTGTGATGCACTGCAAGTTTACTTGTTTAAACTGTGAGTTAAAGAAGGTGTGCGGTTGCTTTGTAAACAGCCGACGCTCTAAAGCTACACCCATCTAATTGCTAGCTGTATTAAATCTATCGTATTGCTGTTTCTGCATTAAAAAATAAAAAAGAAAAAAACCAACACACCTATGTAAGCACTTCTAAGTACAACGGAAAACCACTGTTTAACGCGTGGCATGTGTGGGTTGTTTTTTTGGGGTGGGAGGGTGGGGTGTATGACAAAAACCTGCGAGAGACACACGCACATACGCACATGTCATGTTTAGCGCTCACCTAAACCCAAAAAAGAAAATCCACTCTTTATTTTGCAGCATTAGCATTAGCTTCCAGCGCACAGCCTGAGCGCACACCTCTGCTCTCACCGTCTGCTCCCTCTTCAACCGTGTGTGGCTGTCATCAGCTTGCACAGGCTTTGCTCGTGCAAGTTTCCGCGACAGCTTACGAGAAGGCAGGGAAACCAACCCAGCAAGACGCGTAGTGCCTTCCTCTATGGGCTCCGTCCAGCCTTTGTTAAAATGAGCAGAAAAGAAATCTGCTGCTGCCTTTACCCTGACTGACTCTTACAGAGAGCATCTGACTTGACCCGCAGCAAAGCGATGCCCCAGGCAGCAGCACGTATTGGCGCGGACCGCGGTTTCACCCACCTGTTTTACTGCGCCGGTCCTTTCCCACGGCCGATGCCGCAGATGTGGCGCGCCCCACCCCCAAACCTCTTTACGAGGGTTCCCTGGGCTCTGCAAGTCGCCTGCTGGACGTGTTGCTGATTCAGGCACGGGCAAAGTCAGCTTCTTCGCTGGCCTCGGGCCAGGGCAGCCACGTACTCGAGGGAAACTGAGAATATCTCCAGCGAGATCTCACCGGGAGGCTGGGACCTCGTCAGTAGGGGAGAAAGCCAAGCGACTGACACTGAAAGGGAGCTCTTTGCTAGGCTGTAGATCGTAAAGTTAACAAAGAAAACAAACCTGCCTTTTTAAAAATGCCCTCTTTTGAGTCTGCCACATTTGATACGGATTTTTTAAATTGCAGGGTATATCTCCTACAGGCCTCATGCAAAGGGAAGTGAGTACCTCTGGCTCTCAGGACAAGGGGGTCCCTCAGGAGCCCAGGTGCTCACGCCAGCCGGCATCTGGCACAGCACAGGGCAGGAGCTTTGGCAGTAGTACGTGAGCTGAGAATGAGAGTTAGGCAGCACTGCGCGCTTCTCCTGTGAGCCGCCAAGGCTCGCGCGCTGTACCTTCCACAAATAAAAGGCCAGAAGAGTCAGCATTTCTGCTAGTTCCAGCCTCATCCGTACCCTCGTCGGTGTAGCTGTAAGCAAGTGTCCCGTAGCGACTGGGAGCGTGGCAGCTGGGCTTCCTGCGCTGCCTTAGGTTGTGCCCTTGGAGAGACCCTTCTCCGAGCCCCGTGAGCCCCGGGGTGGGTGGGCTGCGGTGCCGTTCAACGCTGAATAGGCACGAAGGCCTGTAAACAAAATGTATTTATATCGCACCCATACCCGGCAGCCAACCGCCGCTTTATTTACGTATTCTGCACCTCCTGCCGACGCTTTTAAACTTAGCCGCTATTGCCGCAGTTTTCACTGACGGGGCAGGGGGCTGCCACGCTGCAGGGGGAGTGTCTGGGTGTCTCCCACGGACACAGACGTCCTCAGCTGGGTAGGGACAGGGTGAGAGCTGGAACAACTCTGCTGACATGTAAGGGCCGTCCCAGGGCAAGGCTCCTCGGTCTGGGGGCTGAAAGGCGAGCCACGCTGGGTGGTTGGTGTGGGAGTTGTGGAGCAAGTAGGGGGAAAAAAAACCAACAAGAAAAAACCATCCAAATGTTTCACAGCAGGTATAAAGCTAGGCAGAAAGCAAACTGAATGCTGTAAAGACAAAAGCCGAAAGCCGGCTATGGACTGTCCAAAAAGAGTCAGTGCCACGGAAGGAGGTTATTTCTTCAACTGACCATAGGAGGCTTTTTGTGAGAAAACACAACACCTTTCTGCTACGGCGCGGTACCGCAGCAGTAATGGGCCAGAGCGTGCGAGCGCCTTTGGCAGGATCGGTAACGGCCGGGGCACGGCCGAACGGCCAGCCCACCTTCTGCACAAGGAAAACACCATTCCCCTGGAACGCCACGCAGACCCAGGACAGGTAAGGCGGAGGCCGAGCCCAGGCGCCCCCATTGCCAAGGACCACCTTGGCCTTGCAGCGTCTCACGCTTCGGGGTGTTTTGCAGGCCGTGGCTAAGCTCAGGCCCCCTGCTCGTGGCGGCCCCCGGTCCCCCGGCGCCGGTCGGGCCCCAGCCCCCAGCGCGGTGCGGCGCAGGGCAGTGACCCAGCAGGGCGGCCCCCCGGGCCCCAGCCCCCCCCCCCCCCGCCTGCGGCCAGGCCCCGCGGCCGCCGGCCCCTTCCTCCTCTGCCCGCTCCCGTCGCAGACGGCTCGGTATGTGTCACGAGCGGCAGCCCCGTTCAGCAGCTCTCGGAGGGCGCGCGGCTGTGCCCGGCCGTGACCGGGGCCCGCAGGGGTTTCCCGCTCGCCCCGAGAAGGCGCTGGCCCCGAGCCGGCGCGTCCCGCCCCGCCCGGCCCTCGGCGCCCTCGCGAGCTGAGCGCGGCCCGGCCAGCAGGGGGCGCTGGCGCTCACCGGCTGGGCGCGGTGGCGGGGCCGGTGGGGGCCGTTCCTTCCGGCCGCCCTTTAAGGGCCGCCCCGCGGGGCTCGGGCTTCCGGTGGCGCGTGCGCGGCGCGTCGGAGCGGGGGCGGGAGCGGTGCGTGTGGCGGCCGAAGGGCCGGTGCGTGTGGCGGCCGGGTCGCGAGGCGTCCCTGTGCGGTGCCGGGGCCCCTCTGCGGCCCGGCGTGGGAAGCCCGCGGCCGGCGGAGCCTGCTCGGAGCTGGGCGGGGAGCGCCGCGGCGGTCCGGCCGCCGGCAGCCATCCCCTGCGGTGGCCGGCAGCCCCTCGGGACGCCTGGAGGCCTGGCGGTGCCCGAGCCTCGCCTGCGGCAGCCGCCTGAGAGAGCAGCGCGGCCGTGTCCGGGGGCCGGAGAGCGCTGGTGGGTGAGTTCGGGCAGCGGGGGGCGGGTGTGTGTCTCCGGGCGGGGCCGGGGGGCTCCGTGCCCCGCAGAGGAGCCCCGGTCGGGCATCGTTCGCTTCCGAACAATGCAGGTCTGTCCCTGGTTATTTTCTGTGTACAGTGTTTCGGGCCACCTGAAAGCCTTTGGCCGGGTAGGTTTGGTGCGGGGCGATGGCAGGTGTGGACCCTGAAAGATCTCGGGTGGGGGGCGTGGGAGGTATTTCTTGCCTTAAAACTCTGAGCCCACCTCGTGTGTCATGTCGTGTTATCATGTCGTGAGTCTCGTGACTGTGGCAAATGGCTGAGTCGGGCGTTTTCTGATAACTAACTTCTGAACGTGTGCGTGTGTAGGCACGGGGAGATTTGTGCAGGGTGACGGAGCCCCTTGTGCTTCTGTGCTAATGTCTACCTGTTCTAGACCTCCAGTGTTGGAAAGCCTTTGTTTAGTGCCTAGTTGTGGCTGCGTAACTGCTGTTGCGCCTGCAGCTGTGCTCGCAGGGATGCTGGGTGGCTCCGCATCAAACCGGCCGCCGGGCGGCCGGGTTGTGCCGCAGAGCATGCCGGGAGCTGTAGTCCTTGCGGCTGCCGGGCGGCCGGGTTGTGCCGCAGAGCATGCCGGGAGCTGTATTCCTGGCGCAGTGGCTGCCGGCCCTGTCACGTGGTTCGCCGGGCATGGCGGGAGGCGCGGTCTTCCGGCGCTCGGGTGCCGGGCGGCCGTGGCGCGTACGGTACGCGAGGTGTATTTTTGGGGTTGGCTTCGTGTTGATTACTGGGGGCTTGCGGGTGCGGCCGCTTCCCGAGAAGCGGTGAGTTCCCCGGGAGCTGACAGAAGGGAAGAGGGAAAGGAGGAGGACGATGACCTTTTCCCCGTGCCCAGGGCGCAGATGATGGCCGCGTCCCCGGCCCACCGGAGGTCCCGCTCAGCCTCCCCTGGCCCCCCTTGCCCCGTGCACCTGCCCCCAGCTCCGGCACCTCCCCATAAGCGTGCTGCATAGCCTTAGGCCGCCCCCAGGCCCTGTCGTGAAGGCAGCGAGCCGGCCCTCAAGCGCACTGGATTCCCCCTTGGCGCAGGGGCCCTTAGCAGTAGCGTGGGGAGGGAGCGGTGTGTCCAGAAGCCCCTGCGGAAGGAGAGGCTTTGGCCAGGGTCGATCGACGGTAATGACGGTCGCTGTTTCTTCTTTCCCTCTCCCAGAGACCGTGCTGAGGACGTGGTTGTCTGTCCTTCCCCCGGGGATGCCGTTGCCTGCGGCCGTCTCAGGCTCGCGTGGCTTCTCTCTGCCCGTCCTCGCCGTCCTCGCAGCGCAGGGCCGAAAAGGGATAGACAAAGCCCTTCCCGGCTGCGGACAGGAGCTGCCTCGGCTGAAGCTGGAGACGCCAACGAAAGGTAAAGAAGAAGAAACTGAAGGTGCTCTGGCTGCCAGCTGCCTTCCTGCCGCAGGCAAGAGAGAGCCTGTCCATGCAGGTGGGGGAGGAAGGATCCCCCTTCATAGCCCGCAGCGGGCCAGGCCACCAACGTGCACCGTAGGGTCTGTACGCGTAACCCGGAGTTGGGTACGGGCGTGTAGTGCACGAGCGAGCTAGGCTACGTGCCTAGGAAGCCTCATCTGGTAAGAGCTGTAAGACACCCACGTATTCTCTTCAGGTGGAGGACGGCCTAGAGTCTGGAGCTGCAGAAGAGGCAGGGAGGAGAGGAGGGGAAAGAAGCATCTGAACGGCTAAATTGTGCCAGCAGCGCTGAGAGCGAGAGTCGCGGTGAGTCCTGGGCCACTGGGGCCCCGTTGCCTCTCTTGTGCGTCCTGGGCCCTCCCTGTCTCTCCCCTGGCCCCCTCTCTTTCCTTACCTGCTGCAAAACTTACTTTTTTTTTTGCGCCCCCCCCTCCCCCGCACCTTCTTTCTCCATCTCGCTCTGAGTGTCTCCCTGCCTCCCCGTCTTTTCAGTCCTCCCTCTCTCTGTCCTGTAGCCTGTGGCTCCTTTTTCTTTCTCCGCCTCTCTCTGCCTGGCTCTGGCTCCGTTTTTTTTTTTATTCCTCCTGCTCTGTCCTGTAGCCTGTCGGTGTTTTGTTGTTCTCTGGCTCTCTTGATCTGACTCCCTGTGTTACCGAAAAACGCGTTAAAATCGGAAACGACTCCTCAACACCAATTTAGTATTAAAGAGCAGGCATTCTTTATTCGCGGCGCCGGATGCACGGGGGATCGCTCCTCCTGGCGTGCGTACCTCACGCACCTTTCCCGTACAATTTGTAGATCAATGTTTTACGTATTCATACATATTCATTATTGTCCTGTCTGCTGATTGGTACAAACTTGCTCGTTCCGTATGTAAATCGCTGCGCAGGCTCGGTTGTCCTCTTCCGTTGTTCTCTTCTGTTACTTGGGTCGGTGGTGGTCTGTGAGTCGGTGGTCGCGATCTCCCCCTGCCGGAATTACCTTTTAGCTTCTCGGCTCTTACTCTTGGCAGTCTTGGCTAGTTTTCTCAGTCCGCTAAGCGAAACCGCGTTTTGTCATCCTTTTCTGACAGAAGCGCGTTGTCTGTTGTTCTGTTCGCATTAACGATCGCCTAGGGACTAAAATGCAGATTGACAGATACGCTGATTCGTACGCTCCATGTTCCCGTGATGGAACACCGTCTCTGGTTGATTTCATCACTTTGGTTACATTTCCCCTGTTTGGAAGTTCTGAAATAATAATTTTCTCAATACTTCCATCCTAGATCAATAATATTCCACTATGTCAGTTTAGTGTTTGCTTCATGTTCTGAAATTTTTCACTTGATTGTGGTCTCCAGGGTGTATGCAGGTCCCATTTTCTACCCAAAATTTTATTAATTTGTTGAAGTACCTCTGCAAAAAAATGTGGTGCTCTATCAGAGGGCATTCCCGTTGGCACTCTAAATCTTGGTATTATTTCCTTCAGCAACGTTTTAACTACTACTCTAGCTTTGTCGGTGCAGCACGAGAAAGCTTCTGGCCATCTAGAAAATTTGTCAATCAGCACTGACAAATACTGCTATATCTATTTTGTCTGGGTAACTCAGAGAACTTAATTTGCTAATAATTTCCGGGAGAATTTTTTGTTTTGTTACTCCTAAAGGTTGTTTCCTTTGGTTCAGGGGATTATTTGTAGGACAGATTGGACACTTAGCTACTATGGGTTTAACTATTCTTGTCGTGCCTACACACGCTACAGATGTTTTTAAACTCAAAACCGTAGCGCCTACAGCCTAATGTGTTTGCTCATGGTTTTCTTTTGCAAGTTCTGTCATAACTTGTGGGGTGGTTGTTGTTATTACTTGTTTTTCTGGTGTTACCTACCATCTCTCTGTGTTTTGTGATGCTTCCAATTGTTCTGCTAATTGCTCATCCAATTTATTATATCTCGGTTTCAACTTTGGAATTCTGATCTGTTTTACTGGTACTAGTGCAAGGATACCTTGCTCTGCAGTCCTCTTTGCAGCTTTATCGGTCAGTCGTTTGCTTATGTTTACAGCCGTCTGGCCAAATTGATGAGCTTTGCAACGCTTTACCGCCACTCCTTTTGGTTTCTGCACGTCTTCCGGAAGTTGGAGAATTTCTTCTTTATGCTGTATTGATGATTCTTGGGCTGATGGCAGTCCTTTCTCCTTCCCAATAGCTCCATGATCGTGGATCACACCAAATGCACGTTTGGAATCAGTCTAGATATTTATCCTTTGTCCTTCTGCCATTCGCAGAGCTCGCTTCAATGCTACCAATGCTGCTTTCTGTGCTGAGGTGTTTGCAGGCAGCACCCCTGACTCCGTTCCCTCGGCGGCGATAACGACAGCATATCCGGCCATTCGCTTCTCTTCTCGCCCAGAGCTTCTTCCATCTGTAAACAACTCCAGATCAGGATTTTCCCAGAGGTTTGTGTCTCAGGTCTGGTCTGCTGGAATAGACTTGTTCAATAGTTAGCAAGCGATCGTGTTCTAAATTGTCCGTAAGGTTTTCTGTTGTTAAAAACATAGCAGGATTCAGTATAGCAGTAGTCTTCGATTCCACATCGTCTTGTTCTAACAGAACAACTTGATATTTCAACATTCTGCTAAGGGATAGCCAACGACCCCCCTTTTGTTCTAAAACAGTCACCGCTATGTGCGGGACATATACTGTCATCTTCTGTCCCATTGTTAACTTTGGGGCTTCCCGGATCGGCAGCGCTGTTGTTGCTACTGCCCGTAAACACCTAGGCCATCTTTTACTCGCGTGGTCAGGTTGTTTGGAGAAGTAGCCCACAGGTCTCTTCCAGGTTCCCAGTCGCTGTGTCAGCACTCCAAGGGCTAAATGTTGTCTTTCGTGGACAAACAACTCAAAAGGTTTAGCGAAATCAGGTAGGCCTAATGCAGGGGCCATCATCGAGGCTCTTTTCAGTTCTTTGAATGCCGTTTGGCATCCGGGCGTCCAGGTTAAATATTTATCCTTTTGAGTCTTTCAATGCCTCAAATAATGGTTTTACATACAGTCTATAGTTCAGAATCCAGAGCTGATGCTATTTCATTGTTTTCAGAAAAGCTCTCAGTTCCTTCGGGCTGCTAGGTTCGGGAATTTGACAAATAGTTTCTTTCTTTTCACTTTCTAATTGTCTTTGTCTTTGAGATATTTCAAATCCTAAATAAATGGCTGCTTCTTTTCCTATTTGGGTTTTGTTTCTGGAA
The DNA here is from genome assembly GCF_949628215.1 of Phalacrocorax aristotelis. NCBI lineage: Eukaryota > Metazoa > Chordata > Aves > Suliformes > Phalacrocoracidae > Phalacrocorax > Phalacrocorax aristotelis. Next base: position 47,632 of record NC_134307.1, on the reverse strand, counting down.
ACTCCGCATCTTCCTTGGCCCAGAAAATTTAAAAATTTCAAAACATTTTTCTTTACTTTGTGCCGCTATCAGAATGTCATCCGCATTCTGTAACAAGATGCCTCTCCCTGGGTTCTGTTTTTTCTATATCTCTAATTTTTTTTTTGCCAGCTGAGTCTCAAGTATCGTAGGACTATTTTTAAATCCTTGTGGAAGTACGGTCCATGGTAGCTGTGTCTTTCATTCTGTGGTGGGGCTTTCCCATTCCAAAGCAAATAGGCTTTGACTTTTTATGCCTGGAGGTATGCAAAAGAAGGCGTCCTTCAAATCTAGTACAGTAAACCATTTATGCTCCTCCTTTAAAAGAGGTCAGTAAAGTGTATGGATTAGCTACTACCGGATGTATATCTTGGACCACCTGATTTATAGCCCTTAAATCGTGAACTAGCTAATACTCTTTGCCTCTAGATTTCTTTACTGGCGACACAGGAGTACTATATAGTACTATATTCTGATTCACATTCCACTAAAAGCTCATATTCTGAAAAATTTTATAATTAACTTCTGTAATCCTTTTCGAGCCTCTCGCTTAATAGGGTATTGTTTTTGTCTTACGGGCTTGGCTCCAGGCTTTAAGGTTACTTTTACCGGCTCTGCCCACTTAGATCGCTCCGGAGCTCCGCTCGCTCAAACCAAAGGAATTACTACGTTTTCCACTTCCTCGGGAACCCGTTCCTCCCTGGAGGAATCCTGTAACATAAACGCTCTCGCCTCTGTGGCTTTTGATTCTGGTATTAGTGATTTAATCTCTCCATCTTTAAAAGTTACTTGAGCATCTAATTGACCTAATAGATCTCGTCATAACAGAGGCAGTGGACATTCAGGCATATGCAGAAACTGGTGAGTTGCCCATTGCTTCTCCAATTTAAACTTTAATGGCTCTGAGAGGGGCTAATTTTTCTTTGCCCTGTTGCGCTAGCAACATCTACTGATTTATGATCAAATTTCTCTTCACGTGTATTCAATACCAAATAAGTGGCTCCCGTATCTACCAAAAATTCTATTTCTTCATTCCGTAGCTTCAGTGTAACCAGGTGTTCAGCTAGGGTTGATTCCCCTGGTCTCCTTCATGCCAAGCTACTTCAAGCATTTAACCCAGATCTCTGGATTCAGGTTGTTCTAGTTTCTGAAGGTTGTTTTCTCTCCCCCCGCCCCCATCTGGGGCTGATTGTCTTATGAATATAGAGACCAGCTGAATTGCTTTTTCTGGTTTTTCTGGGTTCAAATGAGTATATTTTCTGGTGGTCACCTTCAGTCTTTCCATAAAGGCTGAAGGGGACTCACTTAATTCTTGTCTCACTTCATAAATTTTGACCAATTTATTGCTTTTGGCATTGCTTGTCTTACTCCAAATAAAATCTCTCTCTGACATCTAGTCAACATTCCCCTGGGTCCTGGCTGATTAGGGTCCCACTCGGGATTTGTAGATGGAAAATTCTTATTCATTGTTCTCTGTAAATTCCTGTTAGCATGTGCTCCCTGCACCTGCCTTCTGGCTGTATTCAGTACTATTTTCTTGTCAGTTTCATCAAGCGAAGTATCCAGTATCACAAGTAGAGCAACACTCTTTCAAGTTCTCACCACGTTTTCCTCTTTTCAGAAACATTGCCGTAGAATCTTGTGGACATACCTCACGCTGTTTCTGCTGCTCGGGATGATTCCACGGTGTAAAGAACAAATCAACATATGCCACTTCTTCCCATTTGCCTTCCCTTTTTACAAAACAACATTAATTGCAAGATGGTACGATATTGCAATGTCTCGTGTTCTGGCCATTTGTGCCCACCTTCCAATTGATACGTTGGCCACCAATGATTGCAATATTCAATTAATGGTTTCCGAGTTAGTGGGTCACCGCCCCCGACGTCTTTCCAGTGCTTCAAAATACATCGCAAAGGTGTTCTCTGTGGGATAGGTTTCCTACTCAGTAATGCTCCCGTCTCCCAGTCGACTAGTAGTTGTGATAGTGCACTATCACAAATACTAGTCAGAGGGACTCCAACCCCCGTTAGAGGTCTCACTGGAAATCTGCCACTGGGATCTGTAGCCCCCTGCTAGATATCCCTGGAGACTTCAACCCCCTGTTGAAGACTCCCCTACCCTCGGGTCCCGCTCCACAGGCTTTCGCCTAGCAGAGACTTACCAACCGAGGCACCTCTTGGCCCCGACCCTGCGTGGCTTTCGCCGCGCCTTACGGGCAGGCCTGTGGGACTCAAACCCGCTATCCTATCCTATGTGGGAAACTAACCCCACGTGTTATTCTACCTAAGTTTCTTCTTCAAAGAATGCCTTGTTTACCTCAATCCAGGGGATCTTGCTCAGAATTCTCTGGCCCGGGGATCGGAAGCTCTCCCGGAGAATTCCTCGGGGCCGGCTGCAGGTCCCACGATCCCACGGATCCGTCGAGATTCAAAAGCAGGTTCCCACCTGGGGTGCCAAAACTGTTACCGAAAAACGTGTTAAAATCGGAAACGACTCCTCAACACCAATTTAGTATTAAAGAGCAGGCATTCTATATTCACGGCGCCGGATGCACGGGGGATCGCTCCTCCTGGCGTGCGTACCTCACGCACCTTTCCTGTACAATTTGTAGATGAAAATTTTACATACTCATACATAGTCGTTATTGTCTTGTCTAGCGATGGGTACAAACTTGCTCGTTCCGTATGTCAATCACTGCGCAGGCTCGGTTGTCCTCTTCCGTTGTTCTCTTCTGAGTAGGTGGTGTTACTTGGGTCGGTGGTGGTCTGTGAGTCGGTGGTCGCGATCTCCCCCTGCCGGAATTACCTTTTAGCTTCTCGGCTCTTAATCTTGGCAGTCTTGGCTAGTTTTCTCAGTCCGCTAAGCGAAACCGCGTTTTGTCATCCTTTTCTGACAGAAGCATGTTGTCTGTTGTTCTGCTGACATTAACGATCGCCTAGGCACTAAAATGCAGATCGACAGGTGCGCTGATTGGTACGCTCCATGTTCCCGTAATGGAACACCGTCTCTGGTTGGTTGATTTCATCGCTTTGGTTACACCTGTTCCTGTTGTTCAGTTTCTTCTTTTTTGGCTTTGTGTGATTCTCTCTGTGATTCTGTTTTTCTCTGCCTCGCTTTTCCCAGCTCCCCGTCCCTCACTTTTAATGCCCGTTATCCTTCACCAGCACACTCTCCCTTGGTTCCCATCCTCGTTTCTGAATTCCTCCTGCTTTGCCACGTAGCCCGTGACTTTTTTCTTAATCTCTCTCTGTCTGCCTCAACGCTCCCCCCGTGCTTTTTAATTCGTCTTCTCTGCTCTGTACCCTGCTACTGTTCTTGCCTTTCTGAGTTCTTCTCTGTCCAGCTCCCTTGCCCTATTCATGAATTCCTGTTCTTCCTGCAGCCACCGCTGTTCCCTGTGACCTCCATCTCTCTCTGTCCAGCTCCCTGTCCCTAGGTTTTAATTCCTGCCTCTGCCCGCTGTAGCCTGTCTAGATGTTTCTCTCGGCCTCTCTCTCTGTCCGGCTCCCTCTCTCTGTGTTCTAATTCCACGTTCTCTGTCACGTGGACCCGTGCTATTTGTTTGTCCTCATCTCTCTCTGTCCAGCTCCTTGCTGCGATGTTTTATTTCCTCATTTCCTCCCTCTCTGTCTTTGTAGCCCATTGCTGTTGGTTTGTTGTTTTTTTTTTTTTCACTTGTTTCTTCATGTGTCTCTGTCTGCCTCCCAGTCCCTGATCTTTAATTCCTCCTTCCCTGTAGGCCGCTGTTCCTTTTTTCCATTCTACATTGTGTTCTCTTTGGTCTCGTGTTCTTATTCATTGATTCCCTCCTCGCTGCCCTGTGGCTTGTCCCCATTTTATTGTTGCTTCTCTCTCCCTCTCTCTGGCTTCTTGCCCCTGTTTTTAAAATTCCTCCCTCTCTTCTCTCTTCCCTGTAGGCCGTGTGATCTTTAGCCTTTCTCCATGTCTTTCTGCTCATCTCTCTGTGTCTATTCATTAATTCTTCCCTCTCTGCCCTGTAGCCTGTAGCTTCTGTCCTTTCTCCATCTTGCTGTCCCTGGCTCCCGCGTGACCCTATGCTAGAATTGTTTCTCTCTTCTCTCCGTACGCATTGCGATTCCTTTTGCTCTCTGTCTCCCTTTGGTTTTTTTCTTTTTTTTTTCTGGCTCCCTGTCCCTAATTCTTAATTCTCTGCCTTCTCGTGCCCCATGGTTTGTTCTGTGGGGTTCTCTCGCGGTTCCCTCGCAGTTCCCTCCAGTCCATACTGGGCTATATTGGTCTAGTCCATACTGGGCTATATTGGTCTGTCCCGGCTTCCTCCCACTTCTTTCCCAGTGCCTCACAGTAGGTCCCGGTTCCGTCCATGGGATGAACTGTGAGGGAACTGTGAGGGAACTGTGAGGGAACTGTGAGGGAACTGTGAGGGAACTGTGAGGGAACTGTGAGGGAACTGTGAGGGAACTGTGAGGGAACTGTGAGGGAACTGTGAGGGAACTGTGAGGGAACTGTGAGGGAACTGTGAGGGAACTGTGAGGGAACTGTGAGGGAACTGTGAGGGAACTGTGAGGGAACTGTGAGGAGGGGGGCGGCCCCCCGGGCCCCAGCCCCCCCCCCCGCCTGCGGCCAGGCCCCGCGGCCGCCGGCCCCTTCCTCCTCTGCCCGCTCCCGTCGCAGACGGCTCGGTATGTGTCACGAGCGGCAGCCCCGTTCAGCAGCTCTCGGAGGGCGCGCGGCTGTGCCCGGCCGTGACCGGGGCCCGCAGGGGTTTCCCGCTCGCCCCGAGAAGGCGCTGGCCCCGAGCCGGCGCGTCCCGCCCCGCCCGGCCCTCGGCGCCCTCGCGAGCTGAGCGCGGCCCGGCCAGCAGGGGGCGCTGGCGCTCACCGGCTGGGCGCGGTGGCGGGGCCGGTGGGGGCCGTTCCTTCCGGCCGCCCTTTAAGGGCCGCCCCGCGGGGCTCGGGCTTCCGGTGGCGCGTGCGCGGCGCGTCGGAGCGGGGGCGGGAGCGGTGCGTGTGGAGGCCGAAGGGCCGGTGCGTGTGGCGGCCGGGTCGCGAGGCGTCCCTGTGCGGTGCCGGGGCCCCTCTGCGGCCCGGCGTGGGAAGCCCGCGGCCGGCGGAGCCTGCTCGGAGCTGGGCGGGGAGCGCCGCGGCGGTCCGGCCGCCGGCAGCCATCCCCTGCGGTGGCCGGCAGCCCCTCGGGACGCCTGGAGGCCTGGCGGTGCCCGAGCCTCGCCTGCGGCAGCCGCCTGAGAGAGCAGCGCGGCCGTGTCCGGGGGCCGGAGAGCGCTGGTGGGTGAGTTCGGGCAGCGGGGGGCGGGTGTGTGTCTCCGGGCGGGGCCGGGGGGCTCCGTGCCCCGCAGAGGAGCCCCGGTCGGGCATCGTTCGCTTCCGAACAATGCAGGTCTGTCCCTGGTTATTTTCTGTGTACAGTGTTTCAGGCCACCTGAAAGCCTTTGGCCGGGTAGGTTTGGTGCGGGGCGATGGCAGGTGTGGACCCTGAAAGATCTCGGGTGGGGGGCGTGGGAGGTATTTCTTGCCTTAAAACTCTGAGCCCACCTCGTGTGTCATGTCGTGTTATCATGTCGTGAGTCTCGTGACTGTGGCAAATGGCTGAGTCGGGCGTTTTCTGATAACTAACTTCTGAACGTGTGCGTGTGTAGGCACGGGGAGATTTGTGCAGGGTGACGGAGCCCCTTGTGCTTCTGTGCTAATGTCTACCTGTTCTAGACCTCCAGTGTTGGAAAGCCTTTGTTTAGTGCCTAGTTGTGCCTGCGTAACTGCTGTTGCGCCTGCAGCTGTGCTCGCAGGGATGCTGGGTGGCTCCGCATCAAACCGGCCGCCGGGCGGCCGGGTTGTGCCGCAGAGCATGCCGGGAGCTGTATTCCTGGCGCAGTGGCTGCCGGCCCTGTCATGTGGTTCGCCGGGCGTGGCGGGAGGCGCGGTCTTCCGGCGCTCGGGTGCCGGGCGGCCGTGGCGCGTACGGTACGCGAGGTGTATTTTTGGGGTTGGCTTCGTGTTGATTACTGGGGGCTTGCGGGTGCGGCCGCTTCCCGAGAAGCGGTGAGTTCCCCGGGAGCTGACAGAAGGGAAGAGGGAAAGGAGGAGGACGATGACCTTTTCCCCGTGCCCAGGGCGCAGATGATGGCCGCCTCCCCGGCCCACCGGAGGTCCCGCTCAGCCTCCCCTGGCCCCCCTTGCCCCGTGCGCCTGCCCCCATCTCCGGCACCTCCCCATAAGCGTGCTGCATAGCCTTAGGCCGCCCCCAGGCCCTGTCGTGAAGGCAGCAAGCCGTCCCTCAAGCGCACTGGATTCCCCCTTGGCGCAGGGGCCCTTAGCAGTAGCGTGGGGAGGGAGCGGTGTGTCCAGAAGCCCCTGCGGAAGGAGAGGCTTTGGCCAGGGTCGATCGACGGTAATGACGGTCGCTGTTTCTTCTTTCCCTCTCCCAGAGACCGTGCTGAGGACGTGGTTGTCTGTCCTTCCCCCGGGGATGCCGTTGCCTGCGGCCGTCTCAGGCTCGCGTGGCTTCTCTCTGCCCGTCCTCGCCGTCCTCGCAGCGCAGGGCCGAAAAGGGATAGACAAAGCCCTTCCCGGCTGCGGACAGGAGCTGCCTCGGCTGAAGCTGGAGACGCCAACGAAAGGTAAAGAAGAAGAAACTGAAGGTGCTCTGGCTGCCAGCTGCCTTCCTGCCGCAGGCAAGAGAGAGCCTGTCCATGCAGGTGGGGGAGGAAGGATCCCCCTTCATAGCCCGCAGCGGGCCAGGCCACCAACGTGCACCGTAGGGTCTGTACGCGTAACCCGGAGTTGGGTACGGGCGTGTAGTGCACGAGCAAGCTAGGCTACGTGCCTAGGAAGCCTCATCTGGTAAGAGCTGTAAGACACCCACGTATTCTCTTCAGGTGGAGGACGGCCTAGAGTCTGGAGCTGCAGAAGAGGCAGGGAGGAGAGGAGGGGAAAGAAGCATCTGAACGGCTAAATTGTGCCAGCAGCGCTGAGAGCGAGAGTCGCGGTGAGTCCTGGGCCACTGGGGCCCCGTTGCCTCTCTTGTGCGTCCTGGGCCCTCCCTGTCTCTCCCCCGGCCCCCTCTCTTTCCTTACCTGCTGCAAAATTTACTTTTTTTTTTTGCGCCCCCCCCCCCGCACCTTCTTTCTCCATCTCGCTCTGAGTGGCTCCCTGCCTCCCCGTCTTTTCAGTCCTCCCTCTCTCTGTCCTGTAGCATGTGGCTCCTTTTTCTTTCTCCGCCTCTCTCTGCCTGGCTCTGGCTCCGTTTTTTTTTTTTTTTTTTTTTATTCCTCCTGCTCTGTCCTGTAGCCTGTCGGTGTTTTGTTGTTCTCTGGCTCTCTTGATCTGACTCCCTGTGTTACCGAAAAACGCGTTAAAATCGGAAACGACTCCTCAACACCAATTTAGTATTAAAGAGCAGGCATTCTTTATTCGCGGCACCGGATGCACGGGGGATCGCTCCTCCTGGCGTGCGTACCTCACGCACCTTTCCCGTACAATTTGTAGATCAATGTTTTACGTATTCATACATATTCATTATTGTCCTGTCTGCTGATTGGTACAAACTTGCTCGTTCCGTATGTAAATTGCTGCGCAGGCTCGGTTGTCCTCCCAGTACAGTGCGGGGAACGGGGACGTACAGTGCGGGGAACGGGGACGTACCAGGATCTACTGGGTTGTACTGGGAGGGAACTGGGACGTACTGGGAGGCTCTACAATGTCCTGGGATGTCCTGGGATGTAGTGTGGAGGAACTAGGATGTACAGGCTTGTACTGGGTTGTACCGGGTGGAACTGGCAGGAATTTGGGATGTACCAGGATGTACTGGGATGTACTGGGAGGTAACTGTTATATACTGGGAAGGAACTGGTAGGGAACTGGGATGTACTGGTATGTACTGGGAGGGAAGTGTTATGTACTGAGGGTAACTGGGACGTACTGGGATGTGCTGGGAGGGAACTGTGAAGTACTGGGATGTACTGGGAGGGAACTGGGATGTACTGGGAGGGAACTGGGATGTACTGGGAGGGAACTGGGATGTACTGGGAGGGAACTGGGATGTACTGGGTGGAAAGTGTTGGGAATTGGGATTTACTGGGAGGGAACTGGGACGGACTGGGAGGGAACTGGGATGTAGTGGGACATACTGGGAGGGAACTGGGATGTACTGGGGTGTACTGGGAGGGAACTGTTATGTACCGAGGGGGAACTGGGATGTACTGGGAGTGAACTGTGAAGTACTGGGATGTACTTAGAGGGAAGTGGGAGGGAACTTGGATGTAGTGGGAGAGAACTGGGATTTACTTGGAGGAAAGAGGCATGTACTGGGCTGTACTGGAATGGAACTGGGAGTGAACTGTGTGTGAACTGTGAGGGAACTGGGATGTACTGTGAGGGAACTGGGATGTACTGGGATGTACTGGGACGGACTGGGAGGGATCTGGGATGTACTGGGATGCACTGGTAGGGAACTGGGATGTACTGGGAGGAATATGGAATGTCCCAGTTGACACCCACTTCCCTCCCAATGCCTCCCAGTATATCCCAGTCTCCTCCCAGTACATCCCAGTAAATCCCAGTTTGCTCCCAGTACATCCCAGTACATCGTAGTACATTCCAGTTCCGTGCCTGTACATCCCAATACATCCCCGTTCCATGCCAGTACATCCCAGTTCCCTACCAGTTCATCCCCGTACATCCCAATTCCCTCCCGGTTCACTACCACTTCTTTCCCAGTGCCTCCCAATACATCCCAGTTCCGTCCCATTACATCCCAGTATATCCCAGTTCCCTCCCAGTACATCCCAGGTCCCTCCCCGTACATCCCAGTTCCCTCCCAGTACTGGGAGGGAACTGGGATGTACTGGGAGGCACTACAATGTGTGGGGATGCCCTGGGATGTACTGTGGAGGAACTAGGATGTACAGGCTTGTACTGGGTTGTACCGGGTGGAACTGGCAGGGATTTGGGATGTACCAGGATGTACTGGGATGTACTGGGAGGTAACTGTTATGTACTGGGAAGGAACAGGGAGGGAACTGGGATGTACTGTGAGGGAACTGGGACGTACTGTGAGGACACTGGGATGTACTGTTATGTACTGGGAGGGAAGTGTTATGTACAGAGGGGAACCGGTGCGTACTGGGATGTACTGGGAGGGAACTGTGAAGTACTGGGATGTACTGGGAGTGAACTGGGAGGGAACTGGTATGTAGTAGGATGTACTGGGTGGGAACTGGGATGTACCAGGATGTACTGGGATGTACTGGGAGGGAACTGGTATGTACTGGGAGGGAACTGGGATGTACTGGTATGTGCTGGGAGGGAACTGGTATGTACTGGGAGGGAACTGGGATGTACTGGGGACATACTGGCAGGGAACTGGGATGTACTGGGAGGGGATTGGGATGTACTGGGAGGGAACTTGGATGTATTGGGAGGGAAGTGTTATGTACCAAGGGGGAACTGGGACGTACTGGGATGTAGTGGGAGTGAACTGTGAAGTACTGGGATGTACTGTGAGGGAACTGGGATGTACTGGGAGGGAACTTTGAAGTACTGGGATGTACTTCGAGGAAACTGGGAGGCAACAGGCATGTACTGGGATGTACTGGAATGGAACTGGGAGTGAACTGTGTGTGAACTGGGAGGGAACTGGGATGTACTGTGAGGGAACTGGGATGTACTGGGAGGGACTGGGAGGGATCTGGGATGTACTGGGCTGCACTGGTAGGGAACTGGGATGTACTGGGAGGAAACTGGAATGTCCCAGTTGACACCCACTTCCCTCCCAGTTTCCTCCCAGTAAATCCCAGTTTCCTCCCAGTAAATCCCAGTTTCCTCCCAGTAAATCCCAGTTTCCTCCCAGTATATCCCAGTTTCCTCCCAGTATATCCCAGTTTCCTCCCAGTACATCCCAGTAAATCCCAGTTTGCTCCCAGTACATCGCAGTACATTCCAGTTCCGTTCCTGTACATCCCAATACATCCCCGTTCCATGCCAGTACATCCCAGTTTCCTACCAGTTCATCCCCGTACATCCCAATTCCCTCCCGGTTCGCTACCACTTCTTTCCCATTGCCTCCAAATACATCCCAGTTCCGTCCCATTACATCCCAGTACATCCCAGGTCCCTCCCAGTACTGGGAGGGACCTGGGATGTACTGGGAGGCACTACAATGTGCGGGGATGCCCTGGGATGTACTGTGGAGGAACTAGGATGTACAGGCTTGTACTGGGTTGTACCGGGTGGAACTGGCAGGGATTTGGGATGTACCAGGATCTACTGGGATGTACTGGGATGTACTGGGAGGTAACTGTTATGTACTGGGAGTGAACTGGGAGGGAACTGGGACGTACTGGTAGGGAACTGGGATGTACTGGGAGGGAACTGGGACGTACTGTGAGGACACTGGGATGTACTGTTATGTACTGGGAGGGAAGTGTTATGTACTGAGGGGAACTGGGACGTACTGGGATGTACTGGGATGGAACTGTGAAGTACTGGGATGTACTGGGAGTGAACTGGGAGGGAACTGGTATGTAGTAGGATGTACTGGGTGGGAACTGGGATGTACCAGGATGTAGTGGGAGGGAACTGGGATGTAGTGGGAGGGAACTGGGATGTAGTGGGAGGGAACTGGGAGGGAACTGGGATGTACTGGGAGGGAACTGGGATGTACTGGGAGGGAACTGGGATGTACTGGGAGGGAACTGGGAGGGAACTGGGATGTACTGGGACATACTGGCAGGGAACTGGGACGTACAGGGAGGGGATTGGGATGTACTGGGTGGAAAGTGTTGGGAATTGGGATTTACTGGGAGGGAACTGGGATGGACTGGGAGGGAACTGGGATGTACTGGGGTGTACTGGGAGGGAATTGTTATGTACCGAGGGGGAACTGGGATGTACTGGGAGTGAACTGTGAAGTACTGGGATGTACTTAGAGGGAAGTGGGAGGGAACTTGAATGTAGTGGGAGGGTACTGGGATTTACTTGGAGGAAAGTGGCATGTACTGGGCTGTACTGGAATGGAACTGGGAGTGAACTGTGTGTGAACTGTGAGGGAACTGGGATGTACTGTGAGGGAACTGGGATGTACTGGGAGGGATCTGGGATGTACTGGGAGGGATCTGGGATGTACTGGGAGGGATCTGGGATGTACTGGGAGGCACTACAATGTGCGGGGATGCCCTGGGATGTACTGTGGAGGAACTAGGATGTACAGGCTTGTACTGGGTTGTACCGGGTGGAACTGGCAGGGATTTGGGATGTACCAGGATCTACTGGGATGTACTGGGAGGTAACTGTTATGTACTGGGAAGGAACAGGGAGGTAACTGGGATGTACTGGTAGGGAACTGGGATGTACTGTGAGGGAACTGGGACGTACTGTGAGGACACTGGGATGTACTGGTATGTACTGAGAGGGAGGTGTTATGTACTGAGGGGAACTGGGACGTACTGGGATGTACTGGGAGGGAACTGTGAAGTACTGGGATGTACTGGGAGTGAACTGGGAGGGAACTGGTATGTAGTAGGATGTACTGGGTGGGAACTGGGATGTACCAGGATGTACTGGGATGTAGTGGGAGGGAACTGGTATGTACTGGGAGGGAACTGGTATGTACTGGGAGGGAACTGGGATGTAGTGGGAGGGAACTGGGAGGGAACTGGTATGTACTGGGAGGGAACTGGGATGTACTGGGACATACTGGCAGGGAACTGGGATGTACTGGGAGGGGATTGGGACGGACTGGGAGGGAACTGGGATGTACTGGGCTGCACTGGTAGGGAACTGGGATGTACTGGGAGGAAACTGGAATGTCCCAGTTGACATCCACTTCCCTCCCAATGCCTCCCAGTATATCCCAGTTTCCTCCCAGTATATCCCAGTTTCCTCCCAGTACATCCCAGTAAATCCCAGCTCGCTGCCAGTACATGCCAATACATCGCTGTACATTCCAGTTCTGTTCCTGTACATCCCAATACATCCCCGTTCCATGCCAGTACATCCCAGTTCCCTACCAGTTCATCCCCGTACATCCCAATTCCCTCCCGTTCACTACCACTTCTTTCCCAGTGCCTCCCAATACATCCCAGTTCCATCCCATTACATCCCAGTACATCCCAGGTCCCTCCCAGTACTGGGAGGGAACTGGGATGTACTGGGAGGCACTACAATGTGCGGGGATGCCCTGGGATGTACTGTGGAGGAACTAGGATGTACAGGCTTGTACTGGGTTGTACCGGGTGGAACTAGCAGGGATTTGGGATGTACCAGGATCTACTGGGATGTACTGGGAGGTAACTGTTATGTACTGGGAAGGAACAGGGAGGGAACTGGGATGTACTGGTAGGGAACTGGTGTGTACTGGGAGGGAAGTGTTATGTACTGAGGGGAACTGGGACGTACTGGGATGTACTGGGAGGGAACTGTGAAGTACTGGGATGTACTGGGAGGGAACTGGGAGGGAACTGGTATGTAGTAGGATGTACTGGGTGGGAACTGGGATGTACCAGGATGTACTGGGAGGGAACTGGTATGTACTGGGAGGGAACTGGGAGGGAACTGGGATGTACTGGGAGGGAACTGGGATGTACTGGGAGGGAACTGGTATGTAGTGGTAGGGAACTGGGATGTACAGGGACATACTGGCAGGGAACTGGGATGTACTGGGAGGGGATTGGGATGTACTGGGAGGGAACTTGGATGTATTGGGAGGGAAGTGTTATGTACCAAGGGGGAACTGGGACGTACTGGGATGTACTGGGAGGGAACTTTGAAGTACTGGGATGTACTTAGAGGAAACTGGGAGGCAACAGGCATGTACTGGGATGTACTGGAATGGAACTGGGAATGAACTGTGTGTGAACTGGGAGGGAACTGGGATGTACTGTGAGGGAACTGGGATGTACTGGGATGTACTGGGAGGGACTGGGAGGGATCTGGGATGTACTGGGCTGCACTGGTAGGGAACTGGGATGTACTGGGAGGAAACTGGAATGTCCCAGTTGACACCCACTTCCCTCCCAGTGCCTCCCAGTATATCCCAGTTTCCTCCCAGTACATCCCAGTAAATCCCAGCTCGCTGCCAGTACATGCCAATACATCGCTGTACATTCCAGTTCTCTTCCTGTACATCCCAATACATCCCCGTTCCATGCCACTACATCCCAGTTTCCTACCAGTTCATCCCCGTACATCCCAGTTCACTCCCGGTTCACTACCACTTCTTTCCCAGTGCCTCCCAATACATCCCAGTTCCGTCCCAGTTCCCTCCCAGTACGTCCCAGTTCCCTCCCAGTACGTCCCAGTTCCCTCCCAGTACGTCCCAGTTCCCTCCCAGTACTGGAAGGCACTACAATGTGCGGGGATGCCCTGGGATGTACTGTGGAGGAACTAGGATGTACAGGCTTGTACTGGGTTGTACCGGGTGGAACTGGCAGGGATTTGGGATGTACCAGGATCTACTGTTATGTACTGGGAAGGAACAGGGAGGGAACTGGGATGTACTGGGAGGGAACTGGGATGTACTGGGAGGGAACTGGGACTTACTGTGAGGACACTGGGATGTACTGGTATGTACTGGGAGGGAAGTGTTATGTACTGAGGGGAACTGGGACGTACTGGGATGTACTGGGAGGGAACTGCGAAGTACTGGGATGTACTGGGAGTGAACTGGGAGGGAACTGGTATGTAGTAGGATGTACTGGGTGGGAATTGGGATGTACCGGGACGTACTGGGATGTAGTGGGAGGGAACTGGGAGGAAACTGGGATGTACTGGGAGGGAACTGGTATGTACTGGGAGGGAACTGGGATGTACTGGGACATACTGGCAGGGAACTGGGATGTACTGGGAGGGGATTGGGACGGACTGGGAGGGAACTGGGATGTACTGGGCTGCACTGGTAGGGAACTGGGATGTACTGGGAGGAAACTGGAATGTCCCAGTTGACACCCACTTCCCTCCCAATGCCTCCCAGTATATCCCAGTTTCCTCCCAGTATATCCCAGTTTCCTCCCAGTACATCCCAGTAAATCCCAGCTCGCTGCCAGTACATGCCAATACATCGCTGTACATTCCAGTTCTGTTCCTGTACATCCCAATACATCCCCGTTCCATGCCAGTACATCCCAGTTTCCTACCAGTTCATCCCCGTACATCCCAATTCCCTCCCGGTTCACTACCACTTCTTTCCCAGTGCCTCCCAATACATCCCAGTTCCGTCCCATTACATCCCAGCACATCCCAGTTCCCTCCCAGTACATCCCAGTTCCCTCCCAGTACATCCCAGTTCCCTCCCAGTACATCCCAGGTCCCTCCCAGTATTGGGAGGGAACTGGGATGTACTGGGAGGCACTACAATGTGCGGGGATGCCCTGGGATGTACTGTGGAGGAACTAGGATGTACAGGCTTGTACTGGGTTGTACCGGGTGGAACTGGCAGGGATTTGGGATGTACCAGGATCTACTGGGATGTACTGGGAGGTAACTGTTATGTACTGGGAAGGAACAGGGAGGTAACTGGGATGTACTGGTAGGGAACTGGGATGTACTGGGAGGGAACTGGGACGTACTGTGAGGACACTGGGATGTACTGGTATGTACTGGGAGGGAAGTGTTATGTACTGAGGGGAACTGGTGCGTACTGGGATGTACTGGGAGGGAACTGTGAAGTACTGGGATGTACTGGGAGTGAACTGGGAGGGAACTGGTATGTAGTAGGATGTACTGGGTGGGAACTGGGATGTACCAGGATGTACTGGTATGTACTGGGAGGGAACTGGGATGTAGTGGGAGGGAACTGGGAGGGAACTGGGATGTACTGGGAGGGAACTGGTATGTACTGGGAGGGAACTGGGATGTACTGGGAGGGGATTGGGATGTACTGGGAGGGAAATTGGATGTATTGGGAGGGAAGTGTTATGTACCAAGGGGGAACTGGGACGTACTGGGATGTAGTGGGAGTGAACTGTGAAGTACTGGGATGTACTGTGAGGGAACTGGGATGTACTGGGAGGGAAATTTAAAGTACTGGGATGTACTTAGAGGAAACTGGGAGGCAACTGGCATGTACTGGGATGTACTGGAATGGAACTGGGAGTGAACTGTGTGTGAACTGGGAGGGAACTGGGATGTACTGTGAGGGAACTGGGATGTACTGGGAGGGACTGGGAGGGATCTGGGATGTACTGGGCTGCACTGGTAGGGAACTGGGATGTACTGGGACATACTGGCAGGGAACTGGGATGTACTGGTAGGGAACTGGGATGTACTGTGAGGGAACTGGGACGTACTGTGAGGACACTGGGATGTACTGGTATGTACTGGGAGGGAAGTGTTATGTACTGAGGGGAACTGGGATGTACTGGGAGGGAACTGTGAAGTACTGGGATGTACTGGGAGTGAACTGGGAGGGAACTGGTATGTAGTAGGATGTACTGGGTGGGAACTGGGATGTACCAGGATGTACTGGGATGTAGTGGG
This sequence comes from Phalacrocorax aristotelis, assembly GCF_949628215.1. Lineage (NCBI taxonomy): Eukaryota > Metazoa > Chordata > Aves > Suliformes > Phalacrocoracidae > Phalacrocorax > Phalacrocorax aristotelis. The sequence goes on along the minus strand of NC_134307.1, from coordinate 32,144 downwards.
AGGGAACTGGTATGTACTGGGAGGGAACTGGTATGTACTGGGATGTAGTGGGAGGGAACTGGGAGGGAACTGGTATGTACTGGGAGGGAACTGGGATGTACTGGGACATACTGGCAGGGAACTGGGATGTACTGGGAGGGGATTGGGACGGACTGGGAGGGAACTGGGATGTACTGGGCTGCACTGGTAGGGAACTGGGATGTACTGGGAGGAATCTGGAATGTCCCAGTTGACACCCACTTCCCTCCCAATGCCTCCCAGTATATCCCAGTTTCCTCCCAGTATATCCCAGTTTCCTCCCAGTACATCCCAGTAAATCCCAGCTCGCTGCCAGTACATGCCAATACATCGCTGTACATTCCAGTTCTGTTCCTGTACATCCCAATACATCCCCGTTCCATGCCAGTACATCCCAGTTCCCTACCAGTTCATCCCCGTACATCCCAATTCCCTCCCGGTTCACTACCACTTCTTTCCCAGTGCCTCCCAATACATCCCAGTTCCGTCCCATTACATCTCAGTACATCCCAGGTCCCTCCCAGTACATCCCAGGTCCCTCCCAGTACTGGGAGGGAACTGGGATGTACTGGGAGGCACTACAATGTGCGGGGATGCCCTGGGATGTACTGTGGAGGAACTAGGATGTACAGGCTTGTACTGGGTTGTACCGGGTGGAACTGGCAGGGATTTGGGATGTACCAGGATCTACTGGGATGTACTGGGAGGTAACTGTTATGTACTGGGAAGGAACAGGGAGGTAACTGGGATGTACTGGTAGGGAACTGGGATGTACTGGGAGGGAACTGGGACGTACTGTGAGGACACTGGGATGTACTGGTATGTACTGGGAGGGAAGTGTTATGTACTGAGGGGAACTGGGACGTACTGGGATGTACTGGGAGGGAACTGTGAAGTACTGGGATGTACTGGGAGGGAACTGGGAGGGAACTGGTATGTAGTAGGATGTACTGGGTGGGAACTGGGATGTACTGGGAGGGAACTGGGATGTACTGGGATGTAGTGGGAGGGAACTGGGAGGGACCTGGGATGTACTGGGAGGCACTACAATGTGCGGGGATGCCCTGGGATGTAATGTGGAGGTACTAGGATGTACAGGCTTGTACTCGGTTGTACCGGGTGGAACTGGCAGGGATTTGGGATGTACCAGGATCTACTGGGATGTACTGGGATGTACTGGGAGTTAACTGTTGTGTACTGGGAGTGAACTGGGAGAGAACTGGGATGTACTGTGAGGGAACTGGGATGTACTGTGAGGACACTGGGATGTACTGGTATGTACTGGGAGGGAAGTGTTATGTACTGAGGGGAACTGGGACGTACTGGGATGTACTGGGAGGGAACTGGGACGTACTGTGAGGACACTGGGATGTACTGGTATGTACTGGGAGGGAAGTGTTATGTACTGAGGGGAACTGGGACGTACTGGGACGTGCTGGGAGGGAACTATGAAGTATTGGGATGTACTTAGAGGGAACTGGGATGTACTGGGAGGGAACTGGGAGGGAACTGGGTGGGAACTGTGAAGTACTGGTATGTACTGGGAGGGAACTCGTATGTACTGGGATGGAACTGGGATGTACTGGGTGGAAAGTGTTGGGAATTGGGATTTACTGGGAGGGAACTGGGATGGACTGGGAGGGAACTGGGATGTAGTGGGACATACTGGGAGGGAACTGGGATGTACTGGGGTGTACTGGGAGGGAACTGTTATGTACCGAGGGGGAACTGGGATGTACTGGGAGTGAACTGTGAAGTACTGGGATGTACTTAGAGGGAAGTGGGCGGGAACTTGGATGTAGTGGGAGGGAACTGGGGTTTACTTGGAGGAAAGTGGCATGTACTGGGATGTACTGGAATGGAACTGGGAGTGAACTGTGTGTGAACTGTAAGGGAACTGGGATGTACTGTGAGGGAACTGGGATGTACTGGGATGTACTGGGACGGACTGGGAGGGAACTGGGATGTACTGGGAGGGATCTGGGATGTACTGGGCTGCACTGGTAGGGAGCTGGGATGTACTGGGAGGAAACTGGAATGTCCCAGTTGACACCCACTTCCCTCCCAGTGCCTCCCAGTATATCCCAGTTTCCTCCCAGTACATCCCAGTAAATCCCAGTTTGCTCCCAGTACATCCCAGTACATCGCAGTACATTCCAGTTCCGTTCCTGTACATCCCAATACATCCCCGTTCCATGCCAGTACATCCCAGTTCCCTACCAGTTCATCCCCGTACATCCCAATTCCCTCCCGGTTCACTACCACTTCTTTCCCAGTTCCGTCCCATTACATCCCAGTTCCGTCCCATTACATCCCAGCACATCCCAGTTCCCTCCCAGTACATCCCAGTTCCCTCCCAGTACATCCCAGGTCCCTCCCAGTACTGGGAGGGAACTGGGATGTACTGGGAGGCACTACAATGTGCGGGGATGCCCTGGGATGTACTGTGGAGGAACTAGGATGTACAGGCTTGTACTGGGTTGTACCGGGTAGAACTGGCAGGGATTTGGGATGTACCAGGATCTACTGGGATGTACTGGGAGGTAACTGTTATGTACTGGGAAGGAACAGGGAGGTAACTGGGATGTACTGGTAGGGAACTGGGATGTACTGGGAGGGAACTGGGACGTACTGTGAGGACACTGGGATGTACTGGTATGTACTGGGAGGGAAGTGTTATGTACTGAGGGGAACTGGGACGTACTGGGATGTACTGGGAGGGAACTGTGAAGTACTGGGATGTACTGGGAGTGAACTGGGAGGGAACTGGTATGTAGTAGGATGTACTGGGTGGGAACTGGGATGTACCAGAATGTACTGGGATGTACTGGGAGGGAACTGGTATGTACTGGGAGGGAACTGGGATGTAGTGGGAGGGAACTGGGAGGGAACTGGGATGTACTGGGAGGGAACTGGTATGTACTGGGAGGGAACTGGGATGTACTGGCAGGGAACTGGGATGTACTGGGAGGGGATTGGGATGTACTGGGAGGGAACTTGGATGTATTGGGAGGGAAGTGTTATGTACCAAGGGGGAACTGGGACGTACTGGGATGTAGTGGGAGTGAACTGTGAAGTACTGGGATGTACTGTGAGGGAACTGGGATGTACTGGGAGGGAACTTTAAAGTACTGGGATGTACTTAGAGGAAACTGGGAGGCAACTGGCATGTACTGGGATGTACTGGAATGGAACTGGGAGTGAACTGTGTGTGAACTGGGAGGGAACTGGGATGTACTGTGAGGGAACTGGGATGTACTGGGATGTACTGGGAGGGACTGGGAGGGATCTGGGATATACTGGGCTGCACTGGTAGGGAACTGGGATGTACTGGGAGGAAACTGGAATGTCCCAGTTGACACCCACTTCCCTCCCAGTTTCCTCCCAGTATATCCCAGTTTCCTCCCAGTATATCCCAGTTTCCTCCCAGTACATCCCAGTAAATCCCAGTTCGCTCCCAGTACATCCCAATACATCGCCGTACATTCCAGTTCCGTTCCTGTCCATCCCAATACATCCCCGTTCCATGCCAGTACATCCCAGTTTCCTACCAGTTCATCCCCGCACATCCCAATTCCCTCCCGGTTCACTACCACTTCTTTCCCAGTTCCGTCCCATTACATCCCAGTTCCGTCCCATTACATCCCAGTACATCCCAGGTCCCTCCCAGTACATCCCAGGTCCCTCCCAGTACATCCCAGGTCCCTCCCAGTACTGGGAGGGAACTGGGATGTACTGGGAGGCACTACAATGTGCGGGGATGCCCTGGGATGTACTGTGGAGGAACTAGGATGTACAGGCTTGTACTGGGTTGTACCGGGTGGAACTGGCAGGGATTTGGGATGTACCAGGATCTACTGGGATGTACTGGGAGGTAACTGTTATGTACTGGGAAGGAACAGGGAGGTAACTGGGATGTACTGGTAGGGAACTGGGATGTACTGGGAGGGAACTGGGACGTACTGTGAGGACACTGGGATGTACTGGTATGTACTGAGAGGGAGGTGTTATGTACTGAGGGGAACTGGGACGTACTGGGATGTACTGGGAGGGAACTGTGAAGTACTGGGATGTACTGGGAGTGAACTGGGAGGGAACTGGTATGTAGTAGGATGTACTGGGTGGGAACTGGGATGTACCAGGATGTACTGGGATGTAGTGGGAGGGAACTGGTATGTACTGGGAGGGAACTGGGATGTAGTGGGAGGGAACTGGGAGGGAACTGGTATGTACTGGGAGGGAACTGGGATGTACTGGGACATACTGGCAGGGAACTGGGATGTACTGGGAGGGGATTGGGACGGACTGGGAGGGAACTGGGATGTACTGGGCTGCACTGGTAGGGAACTGGGATGTACTGGGAGGAAACTGGAATGTCCCAGTTGACACCCACTTCCCTCCCAATGCCTCCCAGTATATCCCAGTTTCCTCCCAGTATATCCCAGTTTCCTCCCAGTACATCCCAGTAAATCCCAGCTCGCTGCCAGTACATGCCAATACATCGCTGTACATTCCAGTTCTGTTCCTGTACATCCCAATACATCCCCGTTCCATGCCAGTACATCCCAGTTCCCTACCAGTTCATCCCCGTACATCCCAATTCCCTCCCGTTCACTACCACTTCTTTCCCAGTGCCTCCCAATACATCCCAGTTCCATCCCATTACATCCCAGTACATCCCAGTTCCCTCCCAGTACTGGGAGGGAACTGGGACGTACTGGGAGGCACTACAATGTGCGGGGATGCCCTGGGATGTACTGTGGAGGAACTAGGATGTACAGGCTTGTACTGGGTTGTACCGGGTGGAACTGGCAGGGATTTGGGATGTACCAGGATCTACTGGGATGTACTGGGAGGTAACTGTTATGTACTGGGAGTGAACTGGGAGGGAACTGGGATGTACTGGTAGGGAACTGGTATGTACTGGGAGGGAAGTGTTATGTACTGAGGGGAACTGGGACGTACTGGGATGTACTGGGAGGGAACTGTGAAGTACTGGGATGTACTGGGAGTGAACTGGGAGGGAACTGGTATGTAGTAGGATGTACTGGGTGGGAACTGGGATGTACTGGGATGTACTGGGAGGGAACTGGGATGTACTGGGACATACTGGCAGGGAACTGGGATGTACTGGGAGGGGATTGGGACGGACTGGGAGGGAACTGGGATGTACTGGGCTGCACTGGTAGGGAACTGGGATGTACTGGGAGGAAACTGGAATGTCCCAGTTGACACCCACTTCCCTCCCAATGCCTCCCAGTATATCCCAGTTTCCTCCCAGTATATCCCAGTTTCCTCCCAGTACATCCCAGTAAATCCCAGCTCGCTGCCAGTACATGCCAATACATCGCTGTACATTCCAGTTCTGTTCCTGTACATCCCAGTACATCCCAGTTTCCTACCAGTTCATCCCCGTACATCCCAATTCCCTCCCGGTTCACTACCACTTCTTTCCCAGTGCCTCCCAATACATCCCAGTACATCCCAGTTCCCTCCTAGTACGTCCCAGTTCCCTCCCAGTACATCCCAGTTCCCTCCCAGTACTGGGAGGGAACTGGGATGTACTGGGAGGCACTACAATGTGCGGGGATGCCCTGGGATGTACTGTGGAGGAACTAGGATGTACAGGCTTGTACTGGGTTGTACCGGGTGGAACTGGCAGGGATTTGGGATGTACCAGGATCTACTGGGATGTACTGGGATGTACTGGGAGGTAACTGTTGTGTACTGGGAGTGAACTGGGATGTACTGTGAGGACACTGGGATGTACTGGTATGTACTGGGAGGGAAGTGTTATGTACTGAGGGGAACTGGGACGTACTGGGACGTGCTGGGAGGGAACTATGAAGTATTGGGATGTACTTAGAGGGAACTGGGATGTACTGGGAGGGAACTGGGAGGGAACTGTGAAGTACTGGGATGTACTGGGAGGGAACTGGGATGTACTGGGAGGGAACTGGGATGTACTGGGTGGAAAGTGTTGGGAATTGGGATTTACTGGGAGGGAACTGGGATGGACTGGGAGGGAACTGGGATGTAGTGGGACATACTGGGAGGGAACTGGGATGTACTGGGGTGTACTGGGAGGGAACTGTTATGTACCGAGGGGGAACTGGGATGTACTGGGAGTGAACTGTGAAGTACTGGGATGTACTTAGAGGGAAGTGGGAGGGAACTTGGATGTAGTGGGAGGGAACTGGGGTTTACTTGGAGGAAAGTGGCATGTACTGGGATGTACTGGAATGGAACTGGGAGTGAACTGTGTGTGAACTGGGAGGGAACTGGGATGTACTGTGAGGGAACTGGGATGTACTGGGATGTACTGGGACGGACTGGGAGGGAACTGGGATGTACTGGGAGGGATCTGGGATGTACTGGGCTGCACTGGTAGGGAGCTGGGATGTACTGGGAGGAAACTGGAATGTCCCAGTTGACACCCACTTCCCTCCCAGTGCCTCCCAGTATATCCCAGTTTCCTCCCAGTACATCCCAGCACATCCCAGTTCCCTCCCAGCACATCCCAGTTCCCTCCCAGTACATCCCAGGTCCCTCCCAGTACATCCCAGTTCCCTCCCAGTACTGGGAGGGAGCTGGGATGTACTGGGAGGCACTACAATGTGCGGGGATGCCCTGGGATGTACTGTGGAGGAACTAGGATGTACAGGCTTGTACTGGGTTGTACCGGGTGGAACTGGCAGGGATTTGGGATGTACCAGGATCTACTGGGATGTACTGGGAGGTAACTGTTATGTACTGGGAAGGAACAGGGAGGGAACTGGGATGTACTGGGAGGGAACTGGGATGTACTGGGAGGGAACTGGGACGTACTGTGAGGACACTGGGATGTACTGGTATGTACTGGGAGGGAAGTGTTATGTACTGAGGGGAACTGGGACGTACTGGGATGTACTGGGAGGGAACTGTGAAGTACTGGGATGTACTGGGAGTGAACTGGGAGGGAACTGGTATGTAGTAGGATGTACTGGGTGGGAACTGGGATGTACCAGGATGTACTGGTATGTACTGGGAGGGAACTGGTATGTACTGGGAGGGAACTGGGATGTACTGGGACATACTGGCAGGGAACTGGGATGTACTGGGAGGGGATTGGGACGGACTGGGAGGGAACTGGGATGTACTGGGCTGCACTGGTAGGGAACTGGGATGTACTGGGAGGAAACTGGAATGTCCCAGTTGACACCCACTTCCCTCCCAATGCCTCCCAGTATATCCCAGTTTCCTCCCAGTATATCCCAGTTTCCTCCCAGTACATCCCAGTAAATCCCAGCTCGCTGCCAGTACATGCCAATACATCGCAGTACATTCCAGTTCCGTTCCTGTACATCCCAATACATCCCCGTTCCATGCCAGTACATCCCAGTTCCCTACCAGTTCATCCCCGTACATCCCAATTCCCTCCCGGTTCACTACCACTTCTTTCCCAGTGCCTCCCAATACATCCCAGTTCCGTCCCATTACATCCCAGTACATCCCAGTTCCCTCCTAGTACGTCCCAGTTCCCTCCCAGTACATCCCAGTTCCCTCCCAGTACTGGGAGGGAACTGGGATGTACTGGGAGGCACTACAATGTGCTGGGATGCCCTGGGATGTACTGTGGAGGAACTAGGATGTACAGGCTTGTACTGGGTTGTACCGGGTGGAACTGGCAGGGATTTGGGATGTACCAGGATCTACTGGGATGTACTGGGAGGTAACTGTTATGTACTGGGAGTGAACTGGGAGGGAACTGGGACGTACTGGTAGGGAACTGGGATGTACTGTGAGGGAACTGGGATGTACTGTGAGGACACTGGGATGTACTGTTATGTACTGGGAGGGAAGTGTTATGTACTGAGGGGAACTGGTGCGTACTGGGATGTACTGGGATGGAACTGTGAAGTACTGGGATGTACTGGGAGTGAACTGGGAGGGAACTGGTATGTAGTAGGATGTACTGGGTGGGAACTGGGATGTACCGGGAGGGAACTGGTATGTACTGGGAGGGAACTGGGAGGGAACTGGGATGTACTGGGAGGGAACTGGGATGTAGTGGGACATACTGGCAGGGAACTGGGATGTACTGGGAGGGGATTGGGACGGACTGGGAGGGAACTGGGATGTACTGGGCTGCACTGGTAGGGAACTGGGATGTACTGGGAGGAAACTGGAATGTCCCAGTTGACACCCACTTCCCTCCCAATGCCTCCCAGTATATCCCACTTTCCTCCCAGTATATCCCAGTTTCCTCCCAGTACATCCCAGTAAATCCCAGCTCGCTGCCAGTACATGCCAATACATCGCCGTACATTCCAGTTCCGTTCCTGTACATCCCAATACATCCCCGTTCCATGCCAGTACATCCCAGTTTCCTACCAGTTCATCCCCGTACATCCCAGTTCCCTCCCGGTTCACTACCACTTCTTTCCCAGTGCCTCCCAATACATCCCAGTTCCGTCCCATTACATCTCAGTACATCCCAGTTCCCTCCCAGTACGTCCCAGTTCCCTCCCAGTACATCCCAGTTCCCTCCCAGTACGTCCCAGTTCCCTCCCAGTACATCCCAGTTCCCTCCCAGTACTGGGAGGGAACTGGGATGTACTGGGAGGCACTACAATGTGCGGGGATGCCCTGGGATGTACTGTGGAGGAACTAGGAAGTACAGGCTTGTACTGGGTTGTACCGGGTGGAACTGGCAGGGATTTGGGATGTACCAGGATCTACTGGGATGTACTGGGATGTACTGGGAGGTAACTGTTGTGTACTGGGAGTGAACTGGGAGAGAACTGGGATGTACTGGGAGGGAACTGGGATGTACTGTGAGGACACTGGGATGTACTGGTATGTACTGGGAGGGAAGTGTTATGTACTGAGGGGAACTGGGACGTACTGGGATGTACTGGGAGGGAACTGGGACGTACTGTGAGGACACTGGGATGTACTGGTATGTACTGGGAGGGAAGTGTTATGTACTGAGGGGAACTGGGACGTACTGGGACGTGCTGGGAGGGAACTATGAAGTATTGGGATGTACTTAGAGGGAACTGGGATGTACTGGGAGGGAACTGGGAGGGAACTGGGAGGGAACTGTGAAGTACTGGTATGTACTGGGAGGGAACTGGTATGTACTGGGAGGGAACTGGGATGTACTGGGTGGAAAGTGTTGGGAATTGGGATTTACTGGGAGGGAACTGGGATGGACTGGGAGGGAACTGGGATGTAGTGGGACATACTGGGAGGGAACTGGGATGTACTGGGGTGTACTGGGAGGGAACTGTTATGTACCGAGGGGGAACTGGGATGTACTGGGAGTGAACTGTGAAGTACTGGGATGTACTTAGAGGGAAGTGGGCGGGAACTTGGATGTAGTGGGAGGGAACTGGGGTTTACTTGGAGGAAAGTGGCATGTACTGGGATGTACTGGAATGGAACTGGGAGTGAACTGTGTGTGAACTGTAAGGGAACTGGGATGTACTGTGAGGGAACTGGGATGTACTGGGATGTACTGGGACGGACTGGGAGGGAACTGGGATGTACTGGGAGGGATCTGGGATGTACTGGGCTGCACTGGTAGGGAGCTGGGATGTACTGGGAGGAAACTGGAATGTCCCAGTTGACACCCACTTCCCTCCCAGTGCCTCCCAGTATATCCCAGTTTCCTCCCAGTACATCCCAGTAAATCCCAGTTTGCTCCCAGTACATCCCAGTACATCGCAGTACATTCCAGTTCCGTTCCTGTACATCCCAATACATCCCCGTTCCATGCCAGTACATCCCAGTTTCCTACCAGTTCATCCCCGTACATCCCAATTCCCTCCCGGTTCACTACCACTTCTTTCCCAGTGCCTCCCAATACATCCTAGTTCCGTCCCATTACATCCCAGTACATCCCAGTTCCCTCCCAGTACGTCCCAGTTCCCTCCCAGTACATCCCAGGTCCCTCCCAGTACTGGGTGGGAACTGTGAAGTACTGGGATGTACTGGGAGTGAACTGGGAGGGAACTGGGATGTACTGGGAGGGAACTGGGACGTACTGTGAGGACACTGGGATGTACTGGTATGTACTGGGAGGGAAGTGTTATGTACTGAGGGGAACTGGGACGTACTGGGATGTACTGGGAGGGAACTGTGAAGTACTGGGATGTACTGGGAGTGAACTGGGAGGGAACTGGTATGTAGTAGGATGTACTGGGTGGGAACTGGGATGTACCGGGAGGGAACTGGGATGTACTGGGAGGGAACTGGTATGTACTGGGAGGGACCTGGGATGTACTGGGATGTAGTGGGAGGGAACTGGGAGGGAACTGGGATGTACTGGGAGGGAACTGGGATGTACTGGGACATACTGGCAGGGAACTGGGATGTACTGGGAGGGGATTGGGACGGACTGGGAGGGAACTGGGATGTACTGGGCTGCACTGGTAGGGAACTGGGATGTACTGGGAGGAAACTGGAATGTCCCAGTTGACACCCACTTCCCTCCCAATGCCTCCCAGTATATCCCAGTTTCCTCCCAGTATATCCCAGTTTCCTCCCAGTACATCCCAGTAAATCCCAGCTCGCTGCCAGTACATGCCAATACATTGCTGTACATTCCAGTTCTGTTCCTGTACATCCCAGTACATCCCAGTTTCCTACCAGTTCATCCCCGTACATCCCAGTTCCCTCCCGGTTCACTACCACTTCTTTCCCAGTGCCTCCCAATACATCCCAGTTCCGTCCCATTACATCCCAGTACGTCCCAGTTCCCTCCCAGTACATCCCAGGTCCCTCCCAGTACTGGGAGGGAACTGGGATGTACTGGGAGGCACTACAATGTGCGGGGATGCCCTGGGATGTACTGTGGAGGAACTAGGATGTACAGGCTTGTACTGGGTTGTACCGGGTGGAACTGGCAGGGATTTGGGATGTACCAGGATCTACTGGGATGTACTGGGATGTACTGGGAGGTAACTGTTGTGTACTGGGAGGGAGCTGGGATGTACTGTGAGGACACTGGGATGTACTGGTATGTACTGGGAGGGAAGTGTTATGTACTGAGGGGAACTGGGACGTACTGGGATGTACTGGGAGGGAACAGTGAAGTACTGGGATGTACTGGGAGTGAACTGGGAGGGAACTGGTATGTAGTAGGATGTACTGGGTGGGAACTGGGATGTACCAGGATGTACTGGGAGGGAACTGGTATGTACTGGGAGGGAACTGGGATGTACTGGGACATACTGGCTGGGAACTGGGATGTACTGGGAGGGGATTGGGACGGACTGGGAGGGAACTGGGATGTACTGGGAGGGATCTGGGATGTACTGGGCTGCACTGGTAGGGAACTGGGATGTACTGGGAGGGAACTGGGATGTACTGGGAGGCACTACAATGTGCGGGGATGCCCTGGGATGTACTGTGGAGGAACTAGGATGTACAGGCTTGTACTGGGTTGTACCGGGTGAACTGGCAGGGATTTGGGATGTACCAGGATCTACTGGGATGTACTAGGAGGTAACTGTTATGTACTGGGAAGGAACAGGGAGGGAACTGGGATGTACTGGGAGGGAACTGGGATGTACTGGGAGGGAACTGGGACGTACTGTGAGGACACTGGGATGTACTGGTATGTACTGGGAGGGAAGTGTTATGTACTGAGGGGAACTGGGACGTACTGGGATGTACTGGGAGGGAACTGTGAAGTACTGGGATGTACTGGGAGTGAACTGGGAGGGAACTGGTATGTAGTAGGATGTACTGGGTGGGAACTGGGATGTAGTGGGAGGGAACTGGTATGTACTGGGAGGCACTACAATGTGCGGGGATGTCCTGGGATGTACCGTGGAGGAACTAGGATGTACAGGCTTGTACTGGGTTGTACCGGGTGGAACTGGCAGGGATTTGGGATGTACCAGGATCTACTGGGATGTACTGGGATGTACTGGGAGGTAACTGTTGTGTACTGGGAGTGAACTGGGAGGGAGCTGGGATGTACTGGGAGGCACTACAATGTGCGGGGATGCACAGGGATGTACCGTGGAGGAACTAGGATGTACAGGCTTGTACTCGGTTGTACCGGGTGGAACTGGCAGGGATTTGAAATGTCCTAGTATCTACTAGGATGTACTGGGATGTACTGGGAGGTAACTGTTGTGTACTGGGAGTGAACTGGGAGGGAACTGTGAAGTACTGGGAGGGTACTGGGAGGGAACTGGGATGTACTGGGAGGGAACTGGGATGTACTGGGTGGAAAGTGTTGGGAATTGGGATTTACTGGGAGGGAACTGGGATGGACTGGGAGGGAACTGGGATGTAGTGGGACATACTGGGAGGGAACTGGGATGTACTGGGGTGTACTGGGAGGGAATTGTTATGTACCGAGGGGGAACTGGGATGTACTGGGAGTGAACTGTGAAGTACTGGGATGTACTTAGAGGGAAGTGGGAGGGAACTTGAATGTAGTGGGAGGGTACTGGGATTTACTTGGAGGAAAGTGGCATGTACTGGGCTGTACTGGAATGGAACTGGGAGTGAACTGTGTGTGAACTGTGAGGGAACTGGGATGTAATGTGAGGGAACTGGGATGTACTGGGACGTACTGGGACAGACTGGGAGGGATCTGGGATGTACTGGGAGGGATCTGGGATGTACTGGGAGGCACTACAATGTGCGGGGATGCCCTGGGATGTACTGTGGAGGAACTAGGATGTACAGGCTTGTACTGGGTTGTACCGGGTGGAACTGGCAGGGATTTGGGATGTACCGGGATCTACTGGGATGTACTGGGATGTACTGGGAGGTAACTGTTATGTACTGGGAAGGAACAGGGAGGAAACTGGGATGTACTGTGAGGGAACTGGGACGTACTGTGAGGACACTGGGATGTACTGGTATGTACTGGGAGGGAAGTGTTATGTACTGAGGGGAACTGGGACGTACTGGGATGTACTGGGAGGGAACTGTGAAGTACTGGGATGTACTGGGAGTGAACTGGGAGGGAACTGGTATGTAGTAGGATGTACTGGGTGGGAACTGGGATGTACCAGGATGTACTGGGAGGGAACTGGTATGTACTGGGAGGGAACTGGGATGTACTGGGAGGGAACTGGGATGTACTGGGACATACTGGCAGGGAACTGGGATGTACTGGGAGGGGATTGGGACGGACTGGTAGGGAACTGGGATGTACTGGGCTGCACTGGTAGGGAACTGGGATGTACTGGGAGGAAACTGGAATGTCCCAGTTGACACCCACTTCCCTCCCAATGCCTCCCAGTATATCCCAGTTTCCTCCCAGTATATCCCAGTTTCCTCCCAGTACATCCCAGTAAATCCCAGCTCGCTGCCAGTACATGCCAATACATCGCTGTACATTCCAGTTCCGTTCCTGTACATCCCAATACATCCCCGTTCCATGCCAGTACATACCAGTTTCCTACCAGTTCATCCCCGTACATCCCAATTCCCTCCCGGTTCACTACCATTTCTTTCCCAGTGCCTCCCAATACATCCCAGTTCCGTCCCATTACATCCCAGTACATCCCAGGTCCCTCCGAGTACGTCCCAGGTCCCTCCCAGTACTGGGAGGGAACTGGGATGTACTGGGAGGCACTACAATGTGCGGGGATGTCCTGGGATGTACCGTGGAGGAACTAGGATGTACAGGCTTGTACTGGGTTGTACCGGGTGGAACTGGCAGGGATTTGAAATGTCCTAGGATCTACTAGGATGTACTGGGATGTACTGGGAGGTAACTGTTGTGTACTGGGAGTGAACTGGGAGGGAACTGTGAAGTACTGGGATGTACTTAGAGGGAACTGGGATGTACTGGGAGGGAACTGGGATGTACTGGGTGGAAAGTGTTGGGAATTGGGATTTACTGGGAGGGAACTGGGATGGACTGGGAGGGAACTGGGATGTAGTGGGACATACTGGGAGGGAACTGGGATGTACTGGGATGTACTGGGAGGGAACTGGGATGGACTGGGTGGAAAGTGTTGGGAATTGGGATTTACTGAGAGGGAACTGGGATGGACTGGGAGGGAACTGGGATGTAGTGGGACATACTGGGAGGGAACTGGGATGTACTGGGGTGTACTGGGAGGGAATTGTTATGTACCGAGGGGGAACTGGGATGTACTGGGAGTGAACTGTGAAGTACTGGGATGTACTTAGAGGGAAGTGGGAGGGAACTTGGATGTAGTGGGAGGGAACTGGGATTTACTTGGAGGAAAGTGGCATGTACTGGGCTGTACTGGAATGGAACTGGGAGTGAACTGTGTGTGAACTGTGTGTGAACTGGGATGTACTGTGAGGGAACTGGGATGTACTGGGATGTACTGGGACAGACTGGGAGGGATCTGGGATGTACTGGGAGGGATCTGGGATGTACTGGGCTGCACTGGTAGGGTACTGGGATGTACTGGGAGGAAACTGGAATGTCCCAGTTGACACCCACTTCCCTCCCAGTGCCTCCCAGTATATCCCAGTTTCCTCCCAGTACATCCCAGTAAATCCCAGTTTGCTCCCAGTACATCCCAGTACATCGCAGTACATTCCAGTTCCGTGCCTGTACATCCCAATACATCCCCGTTCCATGCCAGTACATCCCAGTTCCCTGCCAGTTCATCCCCATACATCCCAATTCCCTCCCGGTTCACTACCACTTCTTTCCCAGTGCCTCCCAATACATCCCAGTTCCGTCCCATTACATCCCAGTACATCCCAGGTCCCTCCCAGTACATCCCAGGTCCCTCCCAGTACTGGGAGGGAACTGGGATGTACTGGGAGGCACTACAATGTGCGGGGATGTCCTGGGATGTACCGTGGAGGAACTAGGAAGTACAGGCTTGTACTGGGTTGTACCGGGTGGAACTGGCAGGGATTTGAAATGTCCTAGTATCTACTAGGATGTACTGGGATGTACTGGGAGGTAACTGTTGTGTACTGGGAGTGAACTGGGAGGGAACTGTGAAGTACTGGGATGTACTGGGAGGGAACTGGGATGTACTGGGAGGGAACTGGGATGTACTGGGTGGAAAGTGTTGGGAATTGGGATTTACTGGGAGGGAACTGGGATGGACTGGGAGGGAACTGGGATGTAGTGGGACATACTGGGAGGGAACTGGGATGTACTGGGGTGTACTGGGAGGGAATTGTTATGTACCGAGGGGGAACTGGGATGTACTGGGAGTGAACTGTGAAGTACTGGGATGTACTTAGAGGGAAGTGGGAGGGAACTTGAATGTAGTGGGAGGGTACTGGGATTTACTTGGAGGAAAGTGGCATGTACTGGGATGTACTGGAATGGAACTGGGAGTGAACTGTGTGTGAACTGTGAGGGAACTGGGATGTACTGTGAGGGAACTGGGATGTACTGGGACGTATTGGGACAGACTGGGACGGATCTGGGATGTACTGGGAGGGATCTGGGATGTACTGGGAGGCACTACAATGTGCGGGGATGCCCTGGGATCTACTGTGGAGGAACTAGGATGTACAGGCTTGTGCTGGGTTGTACCGGGTGGAACTGGCAGGGATTTGGGATGTACCAGGATCTACTGGGATGTACTGGGAGTGAACTGGTAGGGAACTGTTATGTACTGGGAAGGAACAGGGAGGGAACTGGGATGTACTGGTAGGGAACTGGGATGTACTGGGAGGGAACTGGGATGTACTGGGACATACTGGCAGGGAACTGGGATGTACTGGGAGGGGATTGGGACGGACTGGGAGGTAACTGGGATGTACTGGGCTGCACTGGTAGGGAACTGGGATGTACTGGGAGGAAACTGGAATGTCCCAGTTGACACCCACTTCCCTCCCAATGCCTCCCAGTATATCCAAGTTTCCTCCCAGTATATCCCAGTTTCCTCCCAGTACATCCCAGTAAATCCCAGTTCGCTCCCAGTACATCCCAGTACATCGCAGTACATTCCAGTTCCGTTCCTGTACATCCCAATACATCCCCGTTCCATGCCAGTACATCCCAGTTCCCAACCAGTTCATCCCCGTACATCCCAATTCCCTCCCGGTTCACTACCACTTCTTTCCCAGTGCCTCCCAATACATCCCAGTTCCGTCCCATTACATCCCAGTACATCCCAGTTCCCTCCCAGTACGTCCCAGTTCCCTCCCAGTACATCCCAGGTCCCTCCCAGTACTGGGAGGGAACTGGGATGTACTGGGAGGCACTACAATGTGCGGGGATGCCCTGGGATGTACTGTGGAGGAACTAGGATGTACAGGCTTGTACTGGGTTGTACCGGGTGGAACTGGCAGGGATTTGGGATGTACCAGGATCTACTGGGATGTACTGGGATGTACTGGGAGGTAACTGTTGTGTACTGGGAGTGAACTGGTAGGGAACTGGGATGTACTGGGAGGGAACTGGGATGTACTGTGAGGACACTGGGATGTACTGGTATGTACTGGGAGGGAAGTGTTATGTACTGAGGGGAACTGGGACGTACTGGGATGTACTGGGAGGGAACTGGGACGTACTGTGAGGACACTGGGATGTACTGGTATGTACTGGGAGGGAAGTGTTATGTACTGAGGGGAACTGGGACGTACTGGGACGTGCTGGGAGGGAACTATGAAGTATTGGGATGTACTTAGAGGGAACTGGGATGTACTGGGAGGGAACTGGGAGGGAACTGTGAAGTACTGGTATGTACTGGGAGGGAACTGGTATGTACTGGGAGGGAACTGGGATGTACTGGGTGGAAAGTGTTGGGAATTGGGATTTACTGGGAGGGAACTGGGATGGACTGGGAGGGAACTGGGATGTAGTGGGACATACTGGGAGGGAACTGGGATGTACTGGGGTGTACTGGGAGGGAACTGTTATGTACCGAGGGGGAACTGGGATGTACTGGGAGTGAACTGTGAAGTACTGGGATGTACTTAGAGGGAAGTGGGAGGGAACTTGGATGTAGTGGGAGGGAACTGGGGTTTACTTGGAGGAAAGTGGCATGTACTGGGATGTACTGGAATGGAACTGGGAGTGAACTGTGTGTGAACTGTGAGGGAACTGGGATGTACTGTGAGGGAACTGGGATGTACTGGGATGTACTGGGACGGACTGGGAGGGAACTGGGATGTACTGGGAGGGATCTGGGATGTACTGGGCTGCACTGGTAGGGAGCTGGGATGTACTGGGAGGAAACTGGAATGTCCCAGTTGACACCCACTTCCCTCCCAGTGCCTCCCAGTATATCCCAGTTTCCTCCCAGTACATCCCAGTAAATCCCAGTTTGCTCCCAGTACATCCCAGTACATCGCAGTACATTCCAGTTCCGTTCCTGTACATCCAAATACATCCCCGTTCCATGCCAGTACATCCCAGTTCCCTACCAGTTCATCCCCGTACATCCCAATTCCCTCCCGGTTCACTACTCTTCTTTCCCAGTTCCGTCCCATTACATCCCAGTTCCGTCCCATTACATCCCAGCACATCCCAGTTCCCTCCCAGTACATCCCAGGTCCCTCCCAGTACATCCCAGGTCCCTCCCAGTACTGGGAGGGACCTGGGATGTACTGGGAGGCACTACAATGTGCGGGGATGCCCTGGGATGTACCGTGGAGGAACTAGGATGTACAGGCTTGTACTGGGTTGTACCGGGTGGAACTGGCAGGGATTTGGGATGTACCAGGATCTACTGGGATGTACTGGGAGGTAACTGTTATGTACTGGGAAGGAACAGGGAGGGAACTGGGATGTACTGGTAGGGAACTGGGATGTACTGGGAGGGAACTGGGACGTACTGTGAGGACACTGGGATGTACTGGTATGTACTGGGAGGGAAGTGTTATGTACTGAGGGGAACTGTGAAGTACTGGGATGTACTGGGAGTGAACTGGGAGGGAACTGGTATGTAGTAGGATGTACTGGGAGGAAACTGGAATGTCCCAGTTGACACCCACTTCCCTCCCAATGCCTCCCAGTATATCCCAGTTTCCTCCCAGTATATCCCAGTTTCCTCCCAGTACATCCCAGTAAATCCCAGCTCGCTCCCAGTACATCCCAATACATCGCTGTACATTCCAGTTCTGTTCCTGTACATCCCAATACATCCCCGTTCCATGCCAGTACATCCCAGTTCCCTACCAGTTCATCCCCGTACATCCCAATTCCCTCCCGGTTCACTACCACTTCTTTCCCAGTGCCTGCCAATACATCCCAGTTCCGTCCCATTACATCCCAGTACATCCCAGGTCCCTCCCAGTACATCCCAGGTCCCTCCCAGTACATCCCAGTTCCCTCCCAGTACTGGGAGGGACCTGGGATGTACTGGGAGGCACTACAATGTGCGGGGATGCCCTGGGATGTACTGTGGAGGAACTAGGATGTACAGGCTTGTACTGGGTTGTACCGGGTGGAACTGGCAGGGATTTGGGATGTACCAGGATCTACTGGGATGTACTGGGAGGTAACTGTTATGTACTGGGAGTGAACTGGGAGGTAACTGGGACGTACTGGTAGGGAACTGGGATGTACTGTGAGGGAACTGGGACGTACTGTGAGGACACTGGGATGTACTGTTATGTACTGGGAGGGAAGTGTTATGTACTGAGGGGAACTGGTGCGTACTGGGATGTACTGGGATGGAACTGTGAAGTACTGGGATGTACTGGGAGTGAACTGGGAGGGAACTGGTATGTAGTAGGATGTACTGGGTGGGAACTGGGATGTACCAGGATGTACTGGGATGTACTGGGAGGGAACTGGTATGTACTGGGAGGGAACTGGGATGTAGTGGGAGGGAACTGGGAGGGAACTGGGATGTACTGGGAGGGAACTGGTATGTACTGGGAGGGAACTGGGATGTACTGGGATGTACTGGCAGGGAACTGGGATGTACTGGAAGGGGATTGGGATGTACTGGGAGGGAACTTGGATGTATTGGGAGGGAAGTGTTATGTACCAAGGGGGAACTGGGACGTACTGGGATGTAGTGGGAGTGAACTGTGAAGTACTGGGATGTACTGTGAGGGAACTGGGATGTACTGGGAGGGAACTTTAAAGTACTGGGATGTACTTAGAGGAAACTGGGAGGCAACTGGCATGTACTGGGATGTACTGGAATGGAACTGGGAGTGAACTGTGTGTGAACTGGGAGGGAACTGGGATGTACTGTGAGGGAACTGGGATGTACTGGGAGGGACTGGGAGGGATCTGGGATATACTGGGCTGCACTGGTAGGGAACTGGGATGTACTGGGAGGAAACTGGAATGTCCCAGTTGACACCCACTTCCCTCCCAGTTTCCTCCCAGTATATCCCAGTTTCCTCCCAGTATATCCCAGTAAATCCCAGTTCGCTCCCAGTACATCACAATACATCGCCGTACATTCCAGTTCCGTTCCTGTCCATCCCAATACATCCCCGTTCCATGCCAGTACATCCCAGTTTCCTACCAGTTCATCCCCGTACATCCCAATTCCCTCCCGGTTCACTACCACTTCTTTCCCAGTTCCGTCCCATTACATCCCAGTTCCGTCCCATTACATCCCAGTACATCCCAGTTCCCTCCCAGTACGTCCCAGTTCCCTCCCAGTACATCCCAGGTCCCTCCCAGTACTGGAAGGGAACTGGGATGTACTGGGAGGCACTACAATGTGCGGGGATGCCCTGGGATGTACTGTGGAGGAACTAGGATGTACAGGCTTGTACTGGCTTGTACCGGGTGGAACTGGCAGGGATTTGGGATGTACCAGGATCTACTGGGATGTATTGGGAGGTAACTGTTATGTACTGGGAAGGAAGAGGGAGGTAACTGGGATGTACTGGTAGGGAACTGGGATGTACTGGGAGGGAACTGGGACGTACTGTGAGGACACTGGGATGTACTGGTATGTACTGGGAGGGAAGTGTTATGTACTGAGGGGAACTGGGACGTACTGGGACGTGCTGGGAGGGAACTATGAAGTATTGGGATGTACTTAGAGGGAACTGGGATGTACTGGGAGGGAACTGGGAGGGAACTGGGAGGGAACTGTGAAGTACTGGGATGTACTGGGAGGGAACTGGTATGTACTGGGAGGGAACTGGGATGTACTGGGTGGAAAGTGTTGGGAATTGGGATTTACTGGGAGGGAACTGGGATGGACTGGGAGGGAACTGGGATGTAGTGGGACATACTGGGAGGGAACTGGGATGTACTGGGGTGTACTGGGAGGGAACTGTGAGGTACTGGGATGTACTTAGAGGGAAGTGGGCGGGAACTTGGATGTAGTGGGAGGGAACTGGGGTTTACTTGGAGGAAAGTGGCATGTACTGGGATGTACTGGAATGGAACTGGGAGTGAACTGTGTGTGAACTGTGAGGGAACTGGGATGTACTGTGAGGGAACTGGGATGTACTGGGATGTACTGGGACGGACTGGGAGGGAACTGGGATGTACTGGGAGGGATCTGGGATGTACTGGGCTGCACTGGTAGGGAGCTGGGATGTACTGGGAGGAAACTGGAATGTCCCAGTTGACACCCACTTCCCTCCCAGTGCCTCCCAGTATATCCCAGTTTCCTCCCAGTACATCCCAGTAAATCCCAGTTTGCTCCCAGTACATCCCAGTACATCGCTGTACATTCCAGTTCTGTTCCTGTACATCCCAATACATCCCCGTTCCATGCCAGTACATCCCAGTTCCCTACCAGTTCCTCCCCGTACATCCCAATTCCCTCCCGGTTCACTACCACTTCTTTCCCAGTGCCTCCCAATACATCCCAGTTCCGTCCCATTACATCCCAGTACATCCCAGTTCCCTCCCAGTACGTCCCAGTTCCCTCCCAGTACATCCCAGTTCCCTCCCAGTACTGGGAGGGAACTGGGATGTACTGGGAGGCACTACAATGTGCGGGGATGCCCTGGGATGTACTGTGGAGGAACTAGGATGTACAGGCTTGTACTGGGTTGTACCGGGTGGAACTGGCAGGGATTTGGGATGTACCAGGATCTACTGGCATGTACTGGGATGTACTGGGAGGTAACTGTTGTGTACTGGGAGTGAACTGGGAGAGAACTGGGATGTACTGGGAGGGAACTGGGATGTACTGTGAGGACACTGGGATGTACTGGTATGTACTGGGAGGGAAGTGTTATGTACTGAGGGGAACTGGGACGTACTGGGATGTACTGGGAGGGAACTGGGACGTACTGTGAGGACACTGGGATGTACTGGTATGTACTGGTAGGGAAGTGTTATGTACTGAGGGGAACTGGGACGTACTGGGACGTGCTGGGAGGGAACTATGAAGTATTGGGATGTACTTAGAGGGAACTGGGATGTACTGGGAGGGAACTGGGAGGGAACTGGGAGGGAACTGTGAAGTACTGGGATGTACTGGGAGGGAACTGGGATGTACTGGGAGGGAACTGGGATGTACTGGGTGGAAAGTGTTGGGAATTGGGATTTACTGGGAGGGAACTGGGATGGACTGGGAGGGAACTGGGATGTAGTGGGACATACTGGGAGGGAACTGGGATGTACTGGGGTGTACTGGGAGGGAAGTGTTATGTACTGAGGGGAACTGGGACGTACTGGGATGTACTGGGAGGGAACTGTGAAGTACTGGGATGTACTGGGAGTGAACTGGGAGGGAACTGGTATGTAGTAGGATGTACTGGGTGGGAACTGGGATGTACCAGGATGTACTGGGATGTAGTGGGAGGGAACTGGTATGTACTGGGAGGGAACTGGGATGTACTGGGATGTAGTGGGAGGGAACTGGGAGGGAACTGGGATGTACTGGGAGGGAACTGGGATGTACTGGGAGGGAACTGGGATGTACTGGGACATACTGGCAGGGAACTGGGATGTACTGGGAGGGGATTGGGACGGACTGGGAGGAAACTGGAATGTCCCAGTTGACACCCACTTCCCTCCCAATGCCTCCCAGTATATCCCAGTTTCCTCCCAGTACATCCCAGTAAATCCCAGCTCGCTGCCAGTACATGCCAATACATCGCTGTACATTCCAGTTCTGTTCCTGTACATCCCAATACATCCCCGTTCGATGCCAGTACATCCCAGTTCCCTACCAGTTCATCCCCGTACATCCCAATTCCCTCCCGGTTCACTACCACTTCTTTCCCAGTGCCTGCCAATACATCCCAGTTCCGTCCCATTACATCCCAGTACATCCCAGGTCCCTCCCAGTACATCCCAGGTCCCTCCCAGTACATCCCAGTTCCCTCCCAGTACTGGGAGGGACCTGGGATGTACTGGGAGGCACTACAATGTGCGGGGATGCCCTGGGATGTACCGTGGAGGAACTAGGATGTACAGGCTTGTACTGGGTTGTACCGGGTGGAACTGGCAGGGATTTGGGATGTACCAGGATCTACTGGGATGTACTGGGAGGTAACTGTTATGTACTGGGAGTGAACTGGGAGGGAACTGGGACGTACTGGTAGGGAACTGGGATGTACTGGGAGGGAACTGGGACGTACTGTGAGGACACTGGGATGTACTGTTATGTACTGGGAGGGAAGTGTTATGTACAGAGGGGAACCGGTGCGTACTGGGATGTACTGGGATGGAACTGTGAAGTACTGGGATGTACTGGGAGTGAACTGGGAGGGAACTGGTATGTGGTAGGATGTACTGGGTGGGAACTGGGATGTACCAGGATGTACTGGGATGTACTGGGAGGGAACTGGTATGTACTGGGAGGGAACTGGTATGTACTGGGAGGGAACTGGGATGTACTGGGACATACTGGCAGGGAACTGGGATGTACTGGGAGGGGATTGGGACGGACTGGGAGGGAACTGGGATGTACTGGGCTGCACTGGTAGGGAACTGGGATGTACTGGGAGGAAACTGGAATGTCCCAGTTGACACCCACTTCCCTCCCAATGCCTCCCAGTATATCGCAGTTTCCTCCCAGTATATCCCAGTTTCCTCCCAGTACATCCCAGTAAATCCCAGTTCGCTGCCAGTACATGCCAATACATCGCTGTACATTCCAGTTCTGTTCCTGTACATCCCAATACATCCCCGTTCCATGCCACTACATCCCAGTTCCCTACCAGTTCCTCCCCGTACATCCCAATTCCCTCCCGGTTCACTACCACTTCTTTCCCAGTTCCGTCCCATTACATCCCAGTTCCGTCCCATTACATCCCAGTACATCCCAGTTCCCTCCCAGTACATCCCAGGTCCCTCCCAGTACATCCCAGCTCCCTCCCAGTACTGGGAGGGACCTGGGATGTACTGGGAGGCACTACAATGTGCGGGGATGCCCTGGGATGTACTGTGGAGGAACTAGGATGTACAGGCTTGTACTGGGTTGTACCGGGTGGAACTGGCAGGGATTTGGGATGTACCAGGATGTACTGGGATGTACTGGGAGGTAACTGTTATGTACTGGGAAGGAACAGGGAGGTAACTGGGATGTACTGGTAGGGAACTGGGATGTACTGTGAGGGAACTGGGACGTACTGTGAGGACACTGGGATGTACTGGTATGTACTGGGAGGGAAGTGTTATGTACTGAGGGGAACTGGGACGTACTGGGATGTACTGGGAGGGAACTGTGAAGTACTGGGATGTACTGGGAGGGAACTGGGAGGGAACTGGTATGTAGTAGGATGTACTGGGTGGGAACTGGGATGTACCAGGATGTACTGGGATGTAGTGGGAGGGAACTGGTATGTACTGGGAGGGAACTGGGATGTACTGGGATGTAGTGGGAGGGAACTGGGAGGGAACTGGGATGTACTGGGAGGGAACTGGTATGTACTGGGAGGGAACTGGGATGTACTGGGACATACTGGCAGGGAACTGGGATGTACTGGGAGGGGATTGGGACGGACTGGGAGGAAACTGGAATGTCCCAGTTGACACCCACTTCCCTCCCAATGCCTCCCAGTATATCCCAGTTTCCTCCCAGTACATCCCAGTAAATCCCAGTTCGCTGCCAGTACATGCCAATACATCGCTGTACATTCCAGTTCTGTTCCTGTACATCCCAATACATCCCCGTTCCATGCCAGTACATCCCAGTTCCCTACCAGTTCATCCCCGTACATCCCAATTCCCTCCCGGTTCACTACCACTTCTTTCCCAGTGCCTCCCAATACATCCCAGTTCCGTCCCATTACATCCCAGTACATCCCAGGTCCCTCCCAGTACGTCCCAGTTCCCTCCCAGTACATCCCAGGGCCCTCCCAGTACTGGGAGGGAACTGGGATGTACTGGGATGTAGTGGGAGGGAACTGGGAGGGAACTGGGATGTACTGGGAGGGAACTGGTATGTACTGGGAGGGAACTGGGATGTACTGGGAGGGAACTGGGATGTACTGGGACATACTGGCAGGGAACTGGGATGTACTGGGAGGGGATTGGGACGGACTGGGAGGGTACTGGGATGTACTGGGCTGCACTGGTAGGGAACTGGGATGTACTGGGAGGAAACTGGAATGTCCCAGTTGACACCCACTTCCCTTCCAATGCCTCCCAGTATATCCCAGTTTCCTCCCAGTATATCCCAGTTTCCTCCCAGTACATCCCAGTAAATCCCAGCTCGCTGCCAGTACATGCCAATACATCGCCGTACATTCCAGTTCCGTTCCTGTACATCCCAATACATCCCCGTTCCATGCCAGTACATCCCAGTTCCCTACCAGTTCATCCCCGTACATCCCAGTTCCCCCCGGTTCACTACCACTTCTTTCCCAGTGCCTCCCAATACATCCCAGTTCCGTCCCATTACATCTCACTACATCCCAGTTCCCTCCCAGTACGTCCCAGTTCCCTCCCAGTACATCCCAGTTCCCTCCCAGTACTGGGAGGGAACTGGGATGTACTGGAAGGCACTACAATGTGCGGGGATGCCCTGGGATGTACTGTGGAGGAACTAGGAAGTACAGGCTTGTACTCGGTTGTACCGGGTGGAACTGGCAGGGATTTGGGATGTACCAGGATCTACTGGGATGTACTGGGAGGTAACTGTTGTGTACTGGGAGTGAACTGGGAGAGAACTGGGATGTACTGGGAGGGAACTGGGATGTACTGTGAGGACACTGGGATGTACTGGTATGTACTGGGAGGGAAGTGTTATGTACTGAGGGGAACTGGGATGTACTGGGATGTACTGGGAGGGAACTGGGACGTACTGTGAGGACACTGGGATGTACTGGTATGTACTGGGAGGGAAGTGTTATGTACTGAGGGGAACTGGGACGTACTGGGACGTGCTGGGAGGGAACTATGAAGTATTGGGATGTACTTAGAGGGAACTGGGATGTACTGGGAGGGAACTGGGAGGGAACTGGGAGGGAACTGTGAAGTACTGGTATGTACTGGGAGGGAACTGGTATGTACTGGGAGGGAACTGGGATGTACTGGGTGGAAAGTGTTGGGAATTGGGATTTACTGGGAGGGAACTGGGATGGACTGGGAGGGAACTGGGATGTAGTGGGACATACTGGGAGGGAACTGGGATGTACTGGGGTGTACTGGGAGGGAACTGTGAAGTACTGGGATGTACTTAGAGGGAAGTGGGAGGGAACTTGGATGTAGTGGGAGGGAACTGGGGTTTACTTGGAGGAAAGTGGCATGTACTGGGATGTACTGGAATGGAACTGGGAGTGAACTGTGTGTGAACTGTGAGGGAACTGGGATGTACTGTGAGGGAACTGGGATGTACTGGGATGTACTGGGACGGACTGGGAGGGAACTGGGATGTACTGGGAGGGATCTGGGATGTACTGGGCTGCACTGGTAGGGAGCTGGGATGTACTGGGAGGAAACTGGAATGTCCCAGTTGACACCCACTTCCCTCCCAGTGCCTCCCAGTATATCCCAGTTTCCTCCCAGTACATCCCAGTAAATCCCAGTTTGCTCCCAGTACATCCCTGTACATCGCTGTACATTCCAGTTCTGTTCCTGTACATCCCAATACATCCCCGTTCCATGCCAGTACATCCCAGTTCCCTACCAGTTCATCCCCGCACATCCCAATTCCCTCCCGGTTCACTACCACTTCTTTCCCAGTTCCGTCCCATTACATCCCAGTTCCGTCCCATTACATCCCAGTACATCCCAGTTCCCTCCCAGTACATCCCAGGTCCCTCCCAGTACATCCCAGTTTCCTACCAGGTCATCCCAGTACATCCCTATTCCCTCCCGGTTCACTACCACTTCTTTCCCAGTTCCGTCCCATTACATCCCAGTTCCGTCCCATTACATCCCAGCACATCCCAGTTCCCTCCCAGTACATCCCAGTTCCCTCCCAGTACTGGGAGGGACCTGGGATGTACTGGGAGGCACTACAATGTGCGGGGATGCCCTGGGATGTACTGTGGAGGAACTAGGATGTACAGGCTTGTACTGGGTTGTACCGGGTGGAACTGGCAGGGATTTGGGATGTACCAGGATCTACTGGGATGTACTGGGAGGTAACTGTTATGTACTGGGAAGGAACAGGGAGGTAACTGGGATGTACTGGTAGGGAACTGGGATGTACTGGGAGGGAACTGGGACGTACTGTGAGGACACTGGGATGTACTGGTATGTACTGGGAGGGAAGTGTTATGTACTGAGGGGAACTGGGACGTACTGGGATGTACTGGGAGGGAACTGTGAAGTACTGGGATGTACTGGGAGTGAACTGGGAGGGAACTGGTATGTAGTAGGATGTACTGGGTGGGAACTGGGATGTACCAGGATGTACTGGGATGTACTGGGAGGGAACTGGTATGTACTGGGAGGGAACTGGGATGTACTGGGACATACTGGCAGGGAACTGGGATGTACTGGGAGGGGATTGGGACAGACTGGGAGGGAACTGGGATGTACTGGGCTGCACTGGTAGGGAACTGGGATGTACTGGGAGGAAACTGGAATGTCCCAGTTGACACCCACTTCCCTCCCAATGCTTCCCAGTATATCCCAGTTTCCTCCCAGTATATCCCAGTTTCCTCCCAGTACATCCCAGTAAATCCCAGTTCGCTCCCAGTACATCCCAGTACATCGCAGTACATTCCAGTTCCGTTCCTGTACATCCCAATACATCCCCGTTCCATGCCAGTACATCCCAGTTTCCTACCAGTTCATCCCCGTACATCTCAATTCCCTCCCGGTTCACTACCACTTCTTTCCCAGTGCCTCCCAATACATCCCAGTTCCGTCCCATTACATCCCAGTACATCCCAGTTCCCTCCCAGTACATCCCAGTTCCCACCCAGTACTGGGAGCGACCTGGGATGTACTGGGAGGCACTACAATGTGCGGGGATGCCCTGGGATGTACCGTGGAGGAACTAGGATGTACAGGCTTGTACTGGGTTGTACCGGGTGGAACTGGCAGGGATTTGGGATGTACCAGGATCTACTGGGATGTACTGGGAGGTAACTGTTATGTACTGGGAGTGAACTGGGAGGGAACTGGGACGTACTGGTAGGGAACTGGGATGTACTGGGAGGGAACTGGGACGTAGTGTGAGGACACTGGGATGTACTGGTATGTACTGGGAGGGAAGTGTTATGTACTGAGGGGAACTGGTGCGTACTGGGATGTACTGGGATGGAACTGTGAAGTACTGGGATGTACTGGGAGTGAACTGGGAGGGAACTGGTATGTAGTAGGATGTACTGGGTGGGAACTGGGATGTACCAGGATGTACTGGGATGTAGTGGGAGGGATCTGGTATGTACTGGGAGGGAACTGGGATGTAGTGGGAGGGAACTGGGAGGGAACTGGGATGTACTGGGAGGGAACTGGTATGTACTGGGAGGGAACTGGGATGTACTGGGACATACTGGCAGGGAACTGGGATGTACTGGGAGGGGATTGGGATGTACTGGGAGGGAACTTGGATGTATTGGGAGGGAAGTGTTATGTACCAAGGGGGAACTGGGACGTACTGGGATGTAGTGGGAGTGAACTGTGAAGTACTGGGATGTACTGTGAGGGAACTGGGATGTACTGGGAGGGAACTTTAAAGTACTGGGATGTACTTAGAGGAAACTGGGAGGCAACTGGCATGTACTGGGATGTACTGGAATGGAACTGGGAGTGAACTGTGTGTGAACTGGGAGGGAACTGGGATGTACTGTGAGGGAACTGGGATGTACTGGGATGTACTGGGAGGGACTGGGAGGGATCTGGGATGTACTGGGCTGCACTGGTAGGGAACTGGGATGTACTGGGAGGAAACTGGAATGTCCCAGTTGACACCCACTTCCCTCCCAGTTTCCTCCCAGTATATCCCAGTTTCCTCCCAGTATATCCCAGTTTCCTCCCAGTACATCCCAGTAAATCCCAGTTCGCTCCCAGTACATCCCAATACATCGCCGTACATTCCAGTTCCGTTCCTGTCCATCCCAATACATCCCCGTTCCATGCCAGTACATCCCAGTTTCCTACCAGTTCATCCCCGTACATCCCAATTCCCTCCCGGTTCACTACCACTTCTTTCCCAGTGCCTCCCAATACATCCCAGTTCCGTCCCATTACATCCCAGTACATCCCAGTTCCCTCCCAGTACGTCCCAGTTCCCTCCCAGTACTGGGAGGGAGCTGGGATGTACTGGGAGGCACTACAATGTGCGGGGATGTCCTGGGATGTACTGTGGAGGAACTAGGATGTACAGGCTTGTACTGGGTTGTACCGGGTGGAACTGGCAGGGATTTGGGATGTACCAGGATCTACTGGGATGTACTGGGATGTACTGGGAGGTAACTGTTATGTACTGGGAAGGAACAGGGAGGGAACTGGGATGTACTGGTAGGGAACTGGGATGTACTGTGAGGGAACTGGGACGTACTGTGAGGACACTGGGATGTACTGGTATGTACTGGGAGGGAAGTGTTATGTACTGAGGGGAACTGGGACGTACTGGGATGTACTGGGAGGGAACTGTGAAGTACTGGGATGTACTGGGAGTGAACTGGGAGGGAACTGGTATGTAGTAGGATGTACTGGGTGGGAACTGGGATGTACCAGGATGTACTGGGAGGGAACTGGTATGTACTGGGAGGGAACTGGGATGTACTGGGACATACTGGCAGGGAACTGGGATGTACTGGGAGGGGATTGGGACGGACTGGGAGGGAACTGGGATGTACTGGGCTGCACTGGTAGGGAACTGGGATGTACTGGGAGGAAACTGGAATGTCCCAGTTGACACCCACTTCCCTCCCAATGCCTCCCAGTATATCCCAGTTTCCTCCCAGTATATCCCAGTTTCCTCCCAGTACATCCCAGTAAATCCCAGCTCGCTGCCAGTACATGCCAATACATCGCTGTACATTCCAGTTCCGTTCCTGTACATCCCAATACATCCCCGTTCCATGCCGGTACATACCAGTTTCCTACCAGTTCATCCCCGTACATCCCAATTCCCTCCCGGTTCACTACCACTTCTTTCCCAGTGCCTCCCAATACATCCCAGTTCCGTCCCATTACATCCCAGTACATCCCAGGTCCCTCCCAGTACGTCCCAGGTCCCTCCCAGTACTGGGAGGGAACTGGGATGTACTGGGAGGCACTACAATGTGCGGGGATGTCCTGGGATGTACCGTGGAGGAACTAGGATGTACAGGCTTGTACTGGGTTGTACCGGGTGGAACTGGCAGGGATTTGGGATGTACCAGGATCTACTGGGATGTACTGGGATGTACTGAGAGGTAACTGTTATGTACTGGGAAGGAACTGGGAGGGAACTGGGATGTACTGGTAGGGAACTGGGATGTACTGGGAGGGAACTGGGACGTACTGTGAGGACACTGGGATGTACTGGTATGTACTGGGAGGGAAGTGTTATGTACTGAGGGGAACTGGGACGTACTGGGATGTACTGGGAGGGAACTGTGAAGTACTGGGATGTACTGGGAGTGAACTGGGAGGGAACTGGTATGTAGTAGGATGTACTGGGTGGGAACTGGGATGTACTGGGATGTACTGGGAGGGAACTGGGATGTACTGGGAGGGAACTGGGATGGACTGGGAGGGAACTGGGATGTAGTGGGACATACTGGGAGGGAACTGGGATGTACTGGGATGTACTGGGAGGGAACTGGGATGGACTGGGTGGAAAGTGTTGGGAATTGGGATTTACTGAGAGGGAACTGGGATGGACTGGGAGGGAACTGGGATGTAGTGGGACATACTGGGAGGGAACTGGGATGTACTGGGGTGTACTGGGAGGGAATTGTTATGTACCGAGGGGGAACTGGGATGTACTGGGAGTGAACTGTGAAGTACTGGGATGTACTTAGAGGGAACTGGGAGGGAACTTGGATGTAGTGGGAGGGAACTGGGATTTACTTGGAGGAAAATGGCATGTACTGGGCTGTACTGGAATGGAACTGGGAGTGAACTGTGTGTGAACTGTGTGTGAACTGGTGTCGTGGTTTAGCGGCAGCTCAGCCCCACACAGTCGCTCGCTCACTCCCCCACCGGTAGATGGGGGAGAGAATCAGAAGGGTAACGCTCGTGGGTTGGGATAAGAACAGTTTAATAATGAAAATTAAAAGAAACAACAGTAGAAATGCAATGTGAAGGAGAACAACGAGAGGCGCAAAGCCCCGGGGGAGGGGGGAAGGGAGGGGAGGGGAGAGGGGGAACGAACCGCCGGAACAAACCGCACGCGCCGCAGCCGCTCGCCGCCCGCCGACCCGACGCCGCGCCGCCCGCGCGCTGCCACTGCCCCCCCTCAATATACTGGTCATGGTGTCACATGGTATGGAATGAACCTGCCATTGGCCAGTCGGGGTCAGCCGCCCCCACCATGGCCCTGCCCCTCCCAGCCCCCCCTGCCACGCCACGCGGCAGAGCGCGGGAAGCTGGAAAGGTAGCTGACCCCCACAGTGAGGAGAATTAACCCCTTCTCAGCCAAAACCAGCACATTCTCCACCCCTTATTCCATACCACTTACACCATGCCCAGGTCCCATATGATGCAATACAACCGTACCAACCACCACCCCTCCCCTTCCCATCCTTTAACATAATACACAGACATCATTCCCTTAGTTCATGGATCTTCCCTGTAAAATGTCCATTAAAATGTCCATTGAGTTCACGCAGTCCATGACTCTGGGCTCCATCTGTTGTATCAGTCTTTCCGGGTGGGAGAGATGGTGTGTGGCGTTGGGTTGCTGCATACCGAGTCAGTCATCGTTCCATCACTGCTGCACGGCTTGTTTCATAGTTGATCTTCCATGGGTTGGGAGGCTCGTACTCTGATATCATTGATACAACACAGAGGTGACACACAATATTATATAGCAGTTCACATTGTGCCATTCAGTTCATTGACTGTTTTCACCCAAAATCAAATCCCCTTGAGGCACACATCGGATTTCTCCATCCTCCCGCATCACCCACCAAGTGCACCCAGGTCCTCGAGCAAAAACAATCCCACGAATGGGTTTGCCTTTGCCAGAGGCAGGAAGAATCCAGACTGTTTTGCCCAGCATACTTTTTGTGTGCACTACAGGGACTCTATCCCCTTCCACAGTATGTAGGATTTCTGACTGGGCAGGGCCAGCTCGGTTGGCAGATCCCCTCGTGTTGACTAACCACGTGGCTTTTGCTAAATGTGTATCCCAGTGCTTGAATGTCCCACCCCCCATTGCTCTCAGTGTGGTTTTTAACAGTCCATTGTACCTTTCAATTTTCCCAGAGGCTGGTGCGTGATAGGGGATGTGATACACCCACTCAATGCCGTGCTCTTTGGCCCAGGTGTCTATGAGGCTATTTCGGAAATGAGTCCCATTGTCTGACTCAATCCTCTCTGGGGTGCCATGTCGCCACAGGACTTGTTTCTCAAGACCCAGGATAGTGTTCCGGGCAGTGGCGTGGGGGACAGGATATGTTTCCAGCCAGCCAGTCGTTGTTTCTACCATTGTAAGCACATGGCGCTTGCCTTGGCGGGTCTGTGGGAGTGTGATATAGTCAATTTGCCAGGCCTCCCCATATTTATATTTCAGCCATCGTCCCCCATACCACAGAGGCTTTACCCGCTTCGCTTGCTTGATTGCAGCGCATGTGTCACATTCGTGGATAACCTGTGCAATAATACCCATGGTCAAGTCCACCCCTCGATCACGAGCCCACCTGTATGTTGCATCTCTCCCTTGATGGCCTGAGGTGTCATGGGCCCACCGAGCTAGAAATAGTTCACCCTTATG